>NC_042518.1:4691180-4992811 GCF_900963305.1 Echeneis naucrates
GGAGCCTCAACTTGCAAATAATAGCCGCAACATGCAGGAATGTATACAAGCTCAAAACATTATACTATCTATCAGACAGCTTATTGTGTCTAAACTTGATTAATGTTTTAATTGTCTTGTTAAATACTTTTCCTGCATTAGTTATTAGCCTTCACAGTTCAGTTTGATATATTATATTTTAGATGACATTTACATATTTCCTAGTTTAATGTGACTCATTAAAGCAGCATTCATCTCAGAAAATTAACATCCTGCCAGAAGTTTCATATTGATTGCATAGTCATTCACTGTGGTATTTTAAGTATCACTTTTGGTTACAGAATAAAAATGCCTTGTTAGGTTAGATGAAAAGCAACTCTGCACTTCTTGGCGCTGTTCTAAAACGACATGGACAACAAAACTCCCCCTGATGCAATGACACACATTTAAAACAAAACAAAACTAAAGGAAAGCCAGGAATCAGCGGTACCACTGCCGCACAGCTGATCTGAGCAACAATAGATGATGCAAGGATGACAAATCATTCTTGCGCTGAGCAGTCTGTAGAGGGTGACTGAGCTTTTTCCATTAATGGGGCTTACAACTTCAGGCAGCAGTAGACTTTAATTGTGGTTGAAAAAACCCTCAAACACCAGCTGATATTTTTTGTTATCTTCTACCCAATAAAGCACAATAAGAGAACAAAAAATAAATCAGATCCTTTGAGGGTTGCAATATCACTTTGGTCAAATTCAGCTAATCTGGGATAGTCTGACCAACCGTTGATCTAAGTCTAGCTAGCTAAACACTGGTGACCATCTGTTTCTCAAGAAATATCAATCAAACAGTAATGTGGGAGAAACCCAGATGACTGTTTAAAGAAAATGTTAGCCAATACGTGTAAATGATGATGCATCAAAAATGGGATCTGACCCATGACAAACCATGATACTCACTGGATGAACTGTAAGCCTTTCTGGATCTCCTGCCAGCGGCTCCTTCTGTCTTGACACGCTTCAGACATGTTTGCCTGTTTTACTATCAACTCCTCAGTTCAGCACCTGAAAGTACAACACACATTTTAGTTTTTTTTTTTTTTGTTGTATTTGACCAGTAGAAGCCAAAATCCCCAACAGTGTCAACAACAAATCAATTGAAAAAAAAAAAAAAAAGAATGCACTTCTTCCTTATTACCAACCACAGGTCGTCCAACTGGTTGACTGGCGACTGAGTTGTTAAACCTTACTAGTCAGGATATCATAAAGTCTTCATGAGGTTAATCCTCCCTTTTTAATCGCTTCCGCATTTGATAATGACGACACTGACCGACGCTGTAGTTCCGGATACTAACATTTATGGCAGCCTGAGAGCTAATGCTGTCAACATAAAATCTGTGTCTGAATGTACTGTTAGAAAACTAAAACATCCGAAACTGTGGGTGAGATCCAGAGCGTTTACAGAGCTGTTGGAAGAGTTTCATCTTCGCACCGAAAGCAGAGTCCGTTATCGGACAAGATTTTAAATGACTGACTATTCATCAGTTCATCGAAGACTACTTTCTTTCAATGAATAAAAAAAGAAAAAACACAGTTTGGTTTCCATAAAGTTTGTGTCGTTGCTGGTCGGCTGATAAATCGTGTTTTAAGGTGAAATATTTCCATCGTTGCGCATTAAAATCCCGCCAAGTTACGACTGTCAACTCCGTTTGGTCCCAGGTCACGTTAAATAAACCAAAATAAGCCTGGATGCTTAGCTTTAGAGCTAACCTTAGAGCTGATCAGGTTATTATCCGTGTTACAGAAACATACAGTGACAAACTGATGAAGCAAAAAAGACAAAATGATGGTGTGACTTCATGTTAGCTTTAGGCGGGTGTGTCTGTCCTTCTTCCCACCAGCAGAGCTCAAAACTTACTTTCTTCCAGCCACATTATTGTGTCACAAACGCTAACAAACACGATCACTTCAAGGCGCAGCGCAGATTTGGGGAGATAATAAGTCATTTATGTCGCTTTTCATTTGACAGAAACGGGCGTCCGATAATGGGCGCACCCGCTTTAGCGCACGTGTGTTACGCGCGGCCGCGGGGAGAGAGGGAGAGAGAGAGAGAGACTTCTCGTTAGCAATCATCACCCGCTAGCAAAGATTAGCCATCTGTCCTGCCCCTTGCCAGCACATTAATGGGCTTAACAGTTTTTCTGGAAACACGCACGGACACCGGCAGCTTCCGGACTTAGTTTGTAGAAACTAGCCTGAAGCCGACAAAGCTAAAGACACGACCAAGTTAAACTAGTTCCCCCCTACGCAAACAATAGCGAGCTGTACATGTTTAGCTTCCTGACTGAGTCCCGCTAAAACGCCGCAAAAGTTGGCGATATTAATACTTACATGAATGGATCTTTAGTCCAAACGAACCTCACGTCGGTTCCAGAAAAAGGAGGGATGGTGATTTGTTTGTTTTTGTGTTTCGTTTTAGCCAAAATAACTTAGCTAGATGTGCTGTAACGCCGAAGGCCGCCCTTTGTTTCTTCTTCTGCTGTGATTGAGGGCAGCGCGAACAGCGGACTCCACCGCGCCGCCGCCCCCTGCAGGCAGAGCAGGGACACCACAGCGACTGGTGTTTCATCAACGGAATCAGGTTTGTTTGAGTTTTTATTTTCTCCAAATTCATCAATAAAAGCAGATAAAAACAGAGGCGGTAGAAATAAAATAAATTCAACAAACATAAAAAATCCCCAAAATTCCACATTTTATTTATTAATAAAACATTTCCTGAGGCACAGGTTTACGTCTGTTACATATTTAATTTGTATTTTTATTTATATGTATTTATTATGCATATAATTATATTTATTTTTATTTTCATACCTTCTACCTTTTTTTGCACAGTGTCATTTATGTTTGATAGCTTGTTGCTACAATACAAATTTCAGATCAGTAAAGCAAACCTATCTATATCTAGGTAGTTTTAGTTAATCTTCTGTCAACATAATATTGAGTATTCATTCATTCATTCACCTTCTACGGATTGTCTGTTTCCGGATTGTGGGGGGGTGCTGGACCCAATCCCAGCTCACTTTGGGTGAGGGTGAGGTACACCCTGGACAGGTCACCAGTCCATCACAGGGCCAACACACAGAGACAGACAGAGACCAACAACCACTCACACTCAGACCTACGGACAATTTTGAATCACAATCCACCTAAATTTGATGTCTTTCGATGGTGGGAGGAAGCCCATGCAAGCACGGAGAGAACATGAAAACTCCGCACAGAAATGCCGGGGAAGTGAACCCGTGACCTTCTTGCTGTTAACAATGGGCAATAAAACAAAACAATTTCTACTAATTTGAATTTCAGGTTTCGTTTCACTCCACAGTAAACAATAACAGCAAACTACCAGCTTAGAAAACTCAAACAGGAAGTTATGTCCTCACTAAATGGCATGCGATATTCATAGAAGCAGAACTGGTTTTCTTGTTTTGTTTGAAGGGATCTCCTTGGTTCCCTTCTCATCATCAGATTTTAAGTATATTTACCACTGCTTGTATTTGTTTATTCTTAAGCTTGACTGTCTTTTAGGTCCATTAGTGATACAAACAATGAATCAATTCCTTCAACTGAATCTACAAATTATGTCGACAAAATAACTGTACCTCTTTAATCCAAAGTAAATTTTCACTTCTTGCCATCACCTCTCTTTCCAGTAAATGATTGAATGATTGATTTTTTTGTTTCGTTCCGCTTTGAAGTAATTACCATTTATCTGAAAAACACTTCCCTGTTTTAAACTTGGATGAGCTGATCACACCTTCGCTAAAAGATGCGTGACTTAAAAATAAAATGTCTTTGATGGGAGTAACTGGCCAAACAACATTCCAGGCAATGTAAGGCATATAAAGCAACAATAGTAAATATGCTTACTTGAAGAACGCAACTAAGTTTTTTTTAAAGGAAGAGGAGTTGTTTGTACTTTTGATAAACAAGGACAACATATTTTACATAACCATGCTATATAAAAACAAGGACAAAACACCAACAAAATGCAGTAATATCTTCAAGAACCTAATCCATAATTTATTTGATCCTGTTTCCTTTTATTCGTCTACAAATTAGGTACATGGTTTGATGAGAGTTTTCAAAGCAAGCATAAACATGTTTGAGGAGCAGACGTACATCTGCGAGCTACCACGCCTCTTCTTCCTTCCTTTTCATCACTTGCTGATTTCTCTTGCCTTTCCCCGAATCATTCGGAGCCAGCGTCTGATTCTAATTCAGCTGTAGTTCACCCACAGATTTACAGGTGGAGCGAACACCTTCCCTTCAGTCTCTCTTTTCATTAGATGCATGTCTAGACACAAGGTCGGTCACCAGTTTGTTCATCTACGGCCTTGAGAGCATGCAGCAGATACACTCCCATCTGCAGTTGCCGTAGTAACCAAGGCTGTGGCAGGGCTGGTAGTGAGTTAAAGAAGATGTGAACACTGAATATATAACACAAGCTGCCTTATAGAGTCGCATACGCATTTTCCATCAGGGTTTAAAGGTATTTCTGATTCTGGTAGATAAATATTCTGTGTATAAACTTAAACAAGAATTAGAAATCAAGGAAGCGCCTCAAGGCAAGATGGCAATACATGAGATCAGATTTATTTATTTATGTTCAGATATATAGTTGGCCAGAGGTGAGGTCAGGCTGTGTGAGTGTTTTTAAACACCTCAGAGTTCATATAAGGTCTGTCATTGCTCATTGTCCTTATTTCCTTAATGCTTCTGCCGCAGACACACTTGTTCTCCTGAAAACTCCTCTTTCATCCAGCTCTTAAGATTTCCATCATGCTGATTACAAATACTGGAGGCATACAAAGTAAAACAGAACAAAAATGCCTTCCCTATTTTTAAAAATCTTAAATGCATTATTCAAATGTGCAAGCAATGAAGTTTAGTCTGTTTGCATTTGAACAACACTGGAGGAGCAACTTTTTTTTGTAGTTTGTTTTGTCTTAATTAATTCTCCCCCTACTCTGTTCAGGTTGTTTTTAAATCAAAACTACAAAAATTAAAACTGAAAAAATCATTTACTATTTGGTTGTTTGTCAGACTGAAACTTGTTTTGTATTTTGTTTTTCTCCTTTAACGTGACAATCGTATTTTTGGATCTTTTCATCCTCAGCCTTTTGGGAGTCTAATGTAGCGGGGGGAATTCACAAAAAAAAAAAGGAAAAAAAAGAAGAAAGAAACATTTGAAGATTTTGTTTTTTGTCCACTTCATTGCACATTACACATCACTCAGTCTTCATATGATTTTTTTTTCTTCAGACTGGGCGTGTTTGGCTTGATATGATCTTGATCTGATCTGCATTGGCCTGATGTTTTTTGGCAACGGTGCTGAGAAGAATCTGATATCCAGGGATTGTGAGGGATGTGTGTCCTCATGCAGTACAGTCCTGGCAGCTAAAATAACTACCAGGAGGAGGCGCTTATCTCACAATGAGCAGCAGCATCACTGAGGGACTGAAAAAAAAAAAATAAAAGAAATAAAGAAAAAGGACTGAATCTGTCCCCTGTTATCAAAACCCACAGCGTGTGTCTTTTTATGATTTAGCTGCCCTGAGATTACTACATTATGGATGACAATGGAGTCCTTTGTGACAGAGCTGAAAATATACCCGGAGAAACCACAATAAAAAGATGAAAGTTAAAGATATGACACAGTTCATGCCATTCCAAGTTCAGGTCTGCAATTTGTCAAAGAAACAACTTAAGCTGTTAAACTTAGACACTTGGAGTGCTGCTCAGTAAATCATACTGACAATAATGATAGCTGTACTGTGTCCTTTGTTCTACGGGGAGAGGTTCTGTTTCTGTTTACCCCTCCGACATGTTTATTTATAAGAGAAGAAGAAGGATGGGCAACAAGAGTAGCTCGCTTCATTATTATGGAGGAAAACTATTATTAGAGTGTGATTACCATAATTATAAAGTCTGGTTGTGTTTGGTTTGAAGAGCTGTAGCTACATGTTGTCTTAAAGTAACTGGGAATGTGTCAAGTGAGCACCAATTAAACCTGACGTTTATTGACATTGTCTATAAACTTACATCCCTTTCTTTACTCTGAGACGGTTGTTGTTTCAAATCTCATCAATTTGTATTGTTATTTTCAACATACAGTCTCTATTTAAGTTTATATATTTATGTTTACTTCATGATTTGTCTTTTAACCAATAATTTAGGGTTAAAATTACCATCCGCAGCGACTCCAGTCTGCAAACTTTAAGAGTTTGATTGTTTGTCCTATTGGTTACATAACACACACTTCAATGAGCAAATGATATACTTTTCTTTTTAAATCCTGTGGTGCTATAGCAAATATTTTTTGGGATTTATGGAGGACTAGATACAACAAAGTCAAAAAGAAATATTAAAATTAATATATAAATGTAGTAAGTTTTTATTGGAAAACAAATGGGTTTTCATTGAGAAAGTACCTTTTATTGATAGAAAAACAAAAACATCCTCTTCCATCTACCGTACAAACAGACAACGGGAAGAACCAGTTAAAAAAAAAAAACAAAACCCAAGCCAACAACCCTTGACTACTTCCTCAAGGAGGCGTACAGTTTTACAGACATTGGATTAGCCTCTGACCAATAGTGATGCTCAGGAGATTATTCATACGGCACCTAAAATAAGCTCTCCACTCATTGCCCCACTCTCACGGTGGAAGTGAGCAACACTTGGTGTAGAGCTGAGCAGCCTGTTGCATGCCATGGCCACGTTTTACAGGATACTGCTTCTACTATCTGGTGAGTTTTGGTTTTTTTTTTCTTCTAAAGTGGACCTCCAACTCTTGATGATATGCAAAAGGCTTGAAAAGTTATTTTGAGGGAATAGAGGGAAGCACTGCAGGTGTCAGTAACAAGGTGAAACTACTTGTGTTTACTTAAGGCTGGTGATCCGGGGACAGTGTTCTTTAAGGCGCCAAGTGCAAATACACAAAAGTTTGTTTTCAACTTTATCACCTTTCCTCTCAGTCTCAAGTTTGTTCAGGTGCTCAGGTAGCATGTAGCTTTCAGGTGTGTGATACATACTCCTTTATGGATTTCTTTGATCCTGTGGCAAATAAAAATGGGGCTTAATATTATGAAGAATTATGAATAAAAACTATGCAAGCGCTGTTGTTGTTAGTATGTTGAATCGCTGCGTATCATACTGTAACATGACGAGAGGCCAGAGATGCCAAAGCCAAACCCAGATGAACAAGATAAGAGTTTGTTCCTGCGCTTTTTGTTGTTTATTGTTCTTTGCAGTGGCTGAGGCCTCTGTGGCACCACGCGGGTCCCAGCGGACGAAGAGAGGGTTGCTCGAGCTGGCCGGTGCCATCCAATGCAGCACGGGGAGAAGTGCTTTGGCTTACACGATGTACGGATGCTACTGTGGACTGGGTGGTCAGGGCTGGCCCAGAGACAAAACGGACTGGTGAGGCAGCAGCTTTAATCGCACTCTTCTCCAACCTGACAGGAGAAATTACGGCACACTTGATAGTAATGTGTAGTAAAACACTGAGGTGTCACTCTATATGAGGCCCACCTATACATTACATGGTGCCAAAGATGTAATTCAGGGATGGTGTGTACTCGTGATTTCCTCCTCCTGGATGCCTTTGGTTCCTACAGCCTGATGTGCACACACAATTTCCATTTGTTAATGACCTGCCTGAGCCACAAATGTTGTGCAATGGGTAAGGAAGGGAGTGATTCCCATATTCAGCATACTCTCATGGTCCAATGGTTACTTCAAAATAGGTCCAAATACTCCACACCCAAATCCTAATTGCCCTCTCCTTCTGTTCCTTTTTTACCACAAGACATTGCACCCCCACAAACCAGTTAACTGCTAACAATCTGTGGAGAGAACGTATGTGGTGATCCTGCCCTGCCTTTAAAATAGCAGTGGTGTGATTTAAACCACGGTGCCGTGACTACCCACCAACTTCCTCCATGACCTTGTGTGCTCCGGGCTGAGTTTTCACTGCTGAAGCCTTCAAAATGAAACATTTATTGTGTTGTGAATTCTCCAATACATAGGTGTTGCCACAGGCACGATTGCTGTTACGGAGATGCAGAACGTCTTGGATGTCGAACCAAAACAGACCGTTATCACTGGACATGTGAGGACAAGACAGCTGAGTGCGGTACGGCATCATTAATGCTTTGGCACCATCACACAAATATTTGCATCTTCTTTTTTCTTTTTATAGCTGCTGCTGTCGTCTCTCAGTAGCAGCACACAAGGGTAAACCTGTCATCTAGACTGCACCGTACATTTCATGGTATTTTAACATGCAGTCATTTTATTTTCATTATTGTAGGCAGCCACCTTATTGAGGTGTTCACATTTAAGTACCAAAAATAGTGGGTTGTTATTTTCTGGGAGTAAAATATAAAAAAGCAAATCATAATACTGACAATTGCTGTGTGTTCCCTGTTGTTTTCTGCTCAGGAGTTGTTTTTTTTTTGTTTTGTTTTGTTTTGTTTTTTTTGTTGGTTGTTGTTTTGTTTTGTTTATAGGAAGTCTAACTGCTCGGAAGCAAAACTTATAATATACCTAAAATATAGCATGAAAGGTCAAGCTGTGCATGTTTCATGGAGAGCCTCCCTGTACCTTGTTACTGCAGAACAAATAACATGAATGTTCTTCATTGCAGATAACTTGGAGGACAAATGTGAAAAGCTTCTGTGCAAGTGTGACAGAGACGCAGCCAGGTGTTTAAGAAATGCACCTTTCAAACGAAGATACGCCCTATGGCCAGATTTTCTGTGCGGCAACAAATACCCTTTGTGCAATATTTACTGACAAGAAAAACCTCTGCACATCCATGTGTGCCTTTTTTCTATACAAATTATTACAGCGAAAATAGTGAAAGGTATTAGAACTGTTTTTATGAATATCATTATAAGACTAAGCCTCTTTTCTTTAAATTGTGAAGAATAAAAACCATGTGGCAGTTTCACGTTTTAGTTGCAGAAAAAAATGATATTTTAGACATAAAAGGTTCACAGCAGGTAAACACCTGATCCTTGATAAATACCACATGACTGTCTGGAGGGTCATGAGGAATACAGCTGCAGTGGTTTGGCAGTTCAGGCTCAGCAGAGGGTCAAATGTTCACATCGGAGACAGAAAGATCAGCGCGCTGCTGCTCACAACAGTACTTTTATCTGTTGAAATACTACGCAGAGGAGCCCCTGTCTGAAACCTCTAAAGCTAAGTCTTTGTACTCTGGTTCATTGACCTGACTTTATTCACTGGGTTTTATTTAAAAGAAATGCATTCGGAAATTGATTGGGCTGGTAACCAACCAGAGGTTTTCTACTTTTTTATATGTAGCCTTTTGTGCAATGGAAATACAGATGTTCTTATAGTCCTGACTAACTGACTCACTCACTTCTGTATATATATATATATATATATATATATATATATTTTTTTTTTAAGCACTTCAGCATGGTTAGATATAATTATAGTGAAAAAGAACTTTCCCATGGAGGCTACAGACTTTAGTTAAAGTCACTGAATAGGTATTGCGTGACCTCATATACTCATAGACTGATTACACAGCAGGGTACTACCCATTGTTATATGTGGTGTTGCTATATTGCCTTTAGGTGGTGCCATATTTACACTGACACGTCTGTGTCAGTGGAATTATTGAGTTTGTATTTAAAAGTCACTGCTGGCATGCTGTTTTGAGTAATGAAGAAGATTTCATTTTGAAATGGACTCTTTTTGTTTATTTGTTGTTTTTTGTAAAATGTCTGGTCTTCAGTAAATTAATCTATTTTCTTGGTTCCGGTTATGATGGTAAACATCGTAACCATCATGGTTGTAATCAGAGTAAACAAAACCCCAGATGTTACTGCTCTAGCGAGCTTTTACATGCCTGAGTTCCGTCAGTGAGGTCACAGCATGAAACACAGTTTCTTTGTTGAATGACTGCACCGCTCATGAGTGCGGACCAAAATGGGGAGATGATATTGTGCTACAGTGTCCAAGGCCCAGGACTGGAAATAAGTATCTGGGTCATGGCCCACAAACACTTGCCCAATTGTGCCCAGCCTTCACACGGTATGAGCTCTGACGTTATGAAAGTCAAACACTCCATCCTCCACTTCTCAGACAAAGAAAACTTTTTTTGAATTCAAGTGTTTACATATAAATATCTGGTGGTATATATTTATTCTCTTTAATCAGGAAATAGACTACGCCTTGCTTTCATACTGCTAAACCTGAAAATATTTTTTTCATTTTTCTTGACTGTGGAGCAGAAGGAGTCAGTGCTAACTTCTCTCTCTCTCTCTCGCACTCACAGAGAGAGAATTTAATGTCATAAAAGTGACATCAATGTGAACTTTGACCTATCTCACTGGTGTAAAAATGTGAAGCAGGCTCATAAATATTGTGTGTTGGATGGTTAAATCTCTGATTTGAACAGGGGTCTCAGAGTTTCAGTTCAGTTTCTATCTCAGGCATCTGTCTCACAACTGCTGAAACTCTGTGTGAAAGCGGTCTATTTCCCGATCTTTTATTTTCCCTGCTGCCTGTAAAAGTTGATGAGACTTTTCCTCAGAGTGGTTTTCTGAGAGCGCTCGCCTCCTCTGTATTCCTCCTACCCTGAAGTCTCATTTCAGTGGTTCCACCTCTTGACTTCGTTGATGTTCTCTCACTCGTCCTTGGCACCAACCCAAATTGGCTTCATCATAGTTTGTTTCTATGTTAGTCTTTGGTGTTACCCTAAGAATCTGCTCCGTCATTGGACAGAAGTCACCGTCTGTGACTGCTGGCTTGAAGGTTGGGAAAATTCGCTGAGTCTATGCCCAGGGGAGTGGTCAGGGCGGTGGCCAGTGGTTGCAGAGGTCTGATCCAGATCATCAGTTTGGAGTCATTCAAGGAAAGCCAATGAAGTAAGTCCAAATTGACATCAGAAAGTCAAAAATGCACACTGAAAGGTGAGGTGTGATGCTTAAAAGAGACGCAAATCCTCTACAAGCACAAGTAAAATCACTGTGAAGAGACACAAAGCAATCACAAGACACACAATAAGATGCAAATGTAACACGGATGACAAACGACACCGCCATCTCTTTCTTTCTGGTTGTCTCCCCGACCAAGAGATGGTGAGGACTGATTGTTTCATAATCTGTCCATGGCTGTAGGCAACTGGAAGTTTTAATTTGCAGCTTTTTGTTAATATGCAAAGAAGTTTCTATATGGCTCCTTGTAGAAATGAACTCTGTTCATCAATGGGATTTCCCATGTCAGTTTTTTTTTCGGGGGGGGGGGGGGGGGGGGGGGGGGGGGGGCAGTATTTGTGTCTTCGTGACCTCAGGGCTTTCCTTGATTGGAAAACACTTCATTTGCAAGTCGTTATGGCATTTTGCCTCCAGAGAGTTTGCCATAAAGTACTCCATTTGTGGAGACTCAGTTCTAAAGCTGATGTTAAAATGACCTGTCTGAACTCATATTAACGTGTGGCTCCTGAAGAAGTGTTTGAGGAAGTACTATTTCGCCTATTCAGACCTGGTATTAACATATGCATGACAGCGGGGTTGTCACAGTGAATAAGCACACTCTTTAATCCCTGCCCGGTGAGCCGACAGAACCGGTTCCATGCTAATTGCATTCTTTAATCAACTGTTTTGCTCCCCAGCCGAGGGCCAGATGGCACACAATGAAATCTTGGCTGAAACTGAGTAAATAATAAACAATAACAATCATGTGACAGACAAAGTATTGCATATTGCTATCATTTCATTTATATGCCATTTTCGGCATGCTAAGTCCAGATATATCATGTATGGTTTGTGCTTTCTGTAGTTCTTAATTAACATGCAATGAATGGAAATCAGAATCCAGATTTACTGTATAAACATCTCCTTTGAGTTCAGAATACCGCTGCCCACACAAAGAAGGAAATCAATATGGATGTAGCCGGCAGCCATGGCTGCTAATATACGGCATGGCTCTTTTGTCTTCTTCCTCATATTTTACTCAGCACCCTTTATTTTATAATTTTTTTTTCCTAGCTTTTGAAGGCTCGTCTCAGGTGGAAGTGAATTATAGGAATAACAAATCATAAAGATAAAAACATCTGTGATTAATGACGTAAAGGCATATTAATATGTGTAATCAATATTTTTAATTAGTAAGCAACGTAATTAGTATAGCAAGTATTCAAATTATTTCCTTTAGGTGAGAAAGAACAATAAATGCTGTGCAGACTCTACAGTATGCTCACCTCAGCAGTAGCAGTCTAAAGCTTTGGGCCAGTGCTACAGACTGATATACAAAGGTACTTCATACAGTACGACGTGGGCATCATCTGTCATTACCCGAGGAATCCACCGGAGGGCTGAATTTACAGTAATTTATCAGCTGTTGAAGAAAAGGTAGCAGCCGGAGGACGCCCTCAGGTACTTGGACATAGGATAAGAAATGTGGGGAATGAAGTCCAACAGCTTTGAGGAATAAAAACGAAAGATGAAGAATCTTAATTTTCTGGGCAATTAGGTCCAATTTTCTAAGTATACACGGTTTTACTGAAGATTGCAGAATTCTCCCCAGTGTGGGTTGTTTCATAATTGAAAGAGATTTTTATTTTATTTTTTTAAACTAGCTGGGAGACTTATATAATCTGCTTCCCTCCAGGCCTTTATCACATGGCCGCTGCGCTACTTAAATACAGAAAAGAAGAGCAGTAAAAGCAGCATCATTAAAGCACTTACTCAGGTACTATATGTGGAATTTAACTTGCAGGTGTGAAAGTCAAGGCTGACTGAAAATTGTTTTGCTATGGTTGTTAGGGGAAGTGTTGTGCGTGACACTCACTTGCACTAAAGTGAGATGGAGCATCATTGTGCTCCTGAAGGTGCAGAACATTTACGGTATATCTCAGTGGCATCGGTTCTTTCGGGATGACACACATCTCACAATCTGACAAATCCTTTCATGAACAACACACATTTGTGCCTTATACTAACTAAAACGAAGTACTGGCTACTTTGGAAATAAGATGTTGGCACTAAAGTCATTATAGAATTATCACAGCGTCATGATGCATGTGAATAACGTGGAATAAAATGGTGTGTTCGACTACAAGTTCCCCATAAGAGGACTGCCCAGAAATAATTATCATTAACCTGAAGATGGCTCTGTTCATCCATCGCACATTTGTTAGGTTTGTTTACGCTGTCAGACCAGCTTTTTCTGTGAGAAAGGACATAAAACCACGAGGTGATCCATCATGACAAATGTACTGGGCTGCAGTTTTGCCATGAACAGATTGACCTGTCAGTTTACAAAGGGTCGGATGGAGTGCGATGATTGTGCTGCAGCATGAACCAGATAAATGAATCACTGATGCTGTGACGTGGCGTGTTACCCAGGAAACTGCATTAGTCTGCTCGCTCAGTGTGTCAGTGTGCATAGCGACGGTGTGACGTGAAAATCAAATATTGAACTGTTGAAATATCCACGTGGGTTCACCTGCTATCTGTTGTTTTCTTTTTAAGACATAGCCACTCTTCAGATTTGTTTTAGAATAATAATTTTAAAAAAAACCCTCTGCAGCAAATTTCCTTAAAAATTCACAATAATTCATTTTTACACATAATGAGTATTAATCTCAGGTTTGAGCAACATATTTCTATGATTTTATTTCCTATGTATTTCCTTTCTTGCCACTGATACTCCGATTTAAAGAAAATATATTTGAAATTTGGTCTCTATTTAATGCTTGGAAGGAAATACTTAGGTACTAAGTAATATGTTACAAATGGTTAGATTGAGTTTTTTAATATATCAAGAAATTGTGTTTAGAAAGAAAATACTGTGGGAGCAGTTTTGCCTTATAGGCCATTCATTTGTTTGTCTTGTTACCTCTATATTTATCATCATCAGCATTTTCATCAGCCTGAAAAGTCAGCTCAGGTTGGCCCAAAGGTGGCCTGTGTCTTATGTTTGGTGTTGAATACCTGATTCATAGAAAATGTTTTTGTTTTTCTTTTCTGTGAAACATTGACATCTTGTGGAACCCCTGCTGCAGCTCAGCTGTCCTTCCTGCCAGAATATAACAGGAATGGATTGAAATATATGGACTGCTTCTATTAAAACAAAAGTTGCACATCGTTGATCAGATGGACTAAATGTTTTTGTTTTAGCACATTTGGAACAGAAACCATCGACCAAAAAAAAAAAAAAAAAAAAAAAGGCACGGACGGGGTTCGAACCCGCGATCTTCGGTTTACGAGACCGACGCCTTACCACTTGGCCACCGCGCCTGCGCCGACACCCCTCCCCGGTGTCTTTTTAACCATGAACACTCACCAGAAATCCTCATGGCTCCGCTTTCTCCTCCGTCCGGTTCCGCCGGGGCAGCTCGGTTATAAACTGTCGGCGGGGGGGGAAAGTGACGTCGAGCTCCGGCCGCGCGGCGGCGCTGCCGCCCGCCACGTGGGAGAGCAAACAATGGCGCCCGGCGGGAGAAGCGGCAGCTGCCTGCGGAGGTTTGGAGGTGTCGAGGTGTCGGTGCTGCTTCTGCTGGCGACAAACAAACACAAACACAAACACGAACACAAACCCGGCGACACACTCAGAGCTGTCTCCGTCTTGAGTTTTCCGAACAAGTTCGACAAGTTTCCTGTCAAGCCGCCGGGTTGGCGCCACCTACACCCGGAAGTGACGGCGCACCAACATAATGAAGCTCATGTGGGTTGTAATTTGTATTTATTTATTAATATCATTATAATTTTGTTGTTGAAACGTGTGTTATGTGGGGAGGCCCACATAATGCTGTAGGAAATGTTCGTTTCAGACATTCACACAGTTGGAATTACAAAGAGTGCCCACGGTGTCATAATGAACTCCCATTTTTTGCAATTCAATATGTCTTGTCCGCAGGGCGGGGGGTGTAATGGAGGAAATAATATAACCCGGAGTTTCTGAGATGTCTCTGTAATGTATTATAGATGATAGACACCCAGCACAAAACAAGCACGACGAAGGGGAAATTTGCGCCTAAACAAAGCTGCCAGGATGATTACTGCATCCATGAGGAAATCTTCTGGGGAATACGAATGCCCAAGTTGAATTTGATGCCAATCTGTGCAGTACCCTCAAGATATTTTGTTCTAAAATCAGAATTGAACAGACTGAGAGTGAACCCGCATAGCTAATCACAATGAGAACCAGTAGGCTGCTTGTAATTCTTTTCCCAGCAATACAATATGCATGAAGCCAGACTGCAGCTTTTCACTGTCTTTCTTTTCAAAACATCAAAGGTGAATATTTGCCTGAGGGGCTTTATTTTTTCTTCTGCTTCGTCTTCTTCTTTTTTAAGGGGTGGTGGTGGTGGGGGGGGGATCAGATATCCTAGAGGCTGTTTGAAAAATGAATAAGACTCATTTCCATTGGGAATGAGTTAGCAGTGAAAATCACACATGTGGAGTATTCACCTTGACCTGCTTAGAGTACATTGTCAGCACATGGACCAGAAAAAGGAGCTTCTCTTGAATAAAGCACATAGATGGGTTTAATTTAGAGCTCCTTGAAATTTGACATTATTTTATAAAACCATGATTTTAAGTGATCAGGTGAGGAAAAGTTAATTGCTCATTTATTATTTGGGGGTGATAATGAAGCTTATATACACACATTTTTCTGTTTTATGACTTTTCATTCAACACTTGGATGTTAAAAAAAAAAAAAAAAAAAAGTTTCAGCACTCCTTAGTCTCATCATACTCAGTTTGGCTGCTTATGATTAACTATGGGCCCAGATATGTACAAGTAATTAATTCATTATTTTTGTCTCTCAAGGCTGTAAAATGCAAACAACATGATCTAATTTGTTATGTCGTGTCAGATATAAAGTAATTGGTGCTCAGAAGTATTTGTCTCCACTAGTATATCTTTTGTGTTGGTTATAAAACAGAAAATGGAAATGTTTTCTCTTGGAAGTCAGTCATCTTGGCTGCCGTTCTAGGTTTGGCAGCATCTGAAATGCAGATCGAAGGGTTTCGTGCATTAGATAGGTGTTTTCAGGAGAACTTGGTTTCAGCAGAGGGCACCATGCTGCTTTATCACTGTAAGGCATTAAGATTTTGGGAGCTTGACCTGTGCTACCACTGTTATTATAAGGAAACTGTGGATTATAAAGTCAGCTTTTGAAACTGTGTTTTTATTGAAGAATTTAGAATTAAAGTTAACATCTTCTTTCCTCTGAAGATACAAATGGATGGCAAAGACAAACTATCACAGCTGCAATCTGCTTTGGACATGCGCTGCTGCTGAGGGAATCAGACAAATCAAGGTAATTTGCATGTCATGCAGCATGTTTCTTCGAGCTTGTCATCATCATGTGAGCTATCTACCAAAGCACTGAAAACAATATTTTGACTGCTTTCCTTTAGGGAATAATAATAATATGTGCTCCCAATAGGTGCTTCCATTATTTATATTGATAGGATGTATATATTCTCTCCATGCATCTAAAATCTAGCTTTGTCAAGCACGATGTAACTAATTTAATGTCTTTACAGCAAGTTACCACCGATGATAAAACAGAATAAGTATCCTTGAGTAAATCTAACAGACTTCAAATGGCTGGAGTTGCTTACGGCTTTTTTTTTTTAACAGCATTTTTTGTTGTTTTGTGTGTGTGTGTGTGTGTGTGTGTGTGTGTCAAACCCCGGCAACATTATTACCTGAGAGATACACCATGTTCCAGTCACATGGATCTGGGGCATTTTTGTTCATGTGGGGTACACCAAGCAGCTCACTCCCTCAGAGAATAAGAGGTATTACTGTAGCAATCTATTTAATTATTTATTGGTGCATCGCTTTGAAAAATCATCTTATTTTGCTGTTCTCACTCCTGCCTCCCCTGAAGCTTCCAGAATATTTCTTTTTCTGTTGAACAGACTTTCTGTCCAGAGCTCGGTCTTTTGTTATGCAAACATGAGTAAGACTCAAGTAGAGTTTCTATCTGAATTCTGACATCTGACCGGCAAAATGATGCATTGCACAAATCTGATTATTGCCTCATCTGGCTGCTTTAGATTTCTGT
Organism: Echeneis naucrates; assembly: GCF_900963305.1. Classification (NCBI taxonomy): domain Eukaryota; kingdom Metazoa; phylum Chordata; class Actinopteri; order Carangiformes; family Echeneidae; genus Echeneis; species Echeneis naucrates. The sequence goes on from NC_042518.1 coordinate 4,708,283, forward strand.
TTGCTGACTGAACTTTATGCTATTTGTGAAAGTTACTCATTTGATATTAAAGAATCAAAACTTGCCAAAAAATGCTTAATGGTTTAAATTACAGAAAAATATCAGCTACATTCGCACTAGCCCACTGAGTAGGTCTGTACTTCAGTCCGACTGAAGTAACTTTATTGTGGGATTCTGTGCCATAAGTTAAATTTGTCGCACTAATTTTCATATCATTTGTACCTTGTGAGAAAATAGCTCACTGATATTAATAGCTTACTGTATAAGGTAGCATAGAGGCCATCTCACCTTTGAGCAGAACTAGGTCAAGTCTCTGTTTCTGCAGAAGTTATATTATAGCAAAGAACTTAGACTATAGTCAAGAACAGCATGTCATCTTAGACTTACAGCTAAAACAGCATTGTTTAAAAACACTTACACACTTCATGAAAAGTGCGGCTAACTCACCGCAGAAAATGTTGGAAACTCCTTTTATGACTACAGTACCTCAATTGAATCTAAAAACCTAAACCCTATAAAAATATTTCCGTATACAAAGCATCATTGAGAAATGTTGGCTCTGTAATATTCAACATAAAACAGCCCTGTTGTCAGAATAGTGTCATTAGCATCTGTAGTATTATCTTGAGTTTTTCATCCTATTCAGGATACTTTTCGCTCATCCCCACTTGCTGTGTATCACTCTCACTTGTCTTGTACAACTTTTTCTGTCAGGATGGGTTTTTTTTTTTTTTTTTAATTCACTTGCATTTTTGTGCAGATCACTGACAAGTTAAATTCTACAGATAAAATGTCCCTAAATGCGTACCAATCTAGGTAAATGCAAGTGTCAGCCAACACTCTGGGTCTTTTGCTGGTGCAGTGTAAGGAGAAAATTGGTCATTGTGAGAAGGGGTATGCTGCATCTGACCCTGGCCACAACGAGACACGCAAGTGTGAAATTCAGTTGAAAGGTAAGCAGCTGATACAGCTAGATAACAAAGGCAATATCATCTCTCCCCCTTTCTCCAAAAATTCTTTTCCTGCATCTTTTCTCCTCTGTTCTTCGCAGTCATCTCCCCATTTTCTGGGCTGTTTTCACAACTTCATACAGCCGATGTAAGTTTATTAATAAAATATCATTAATGCAGTTTGCTGAAATGCCTCAGGGACAGAAATGTATAATGTCTAAGATTTTAATTTGATTTGGCACAACACTGCTTAATTTATGTTTACATTTTTTTTTCCTGTTGCCTAATGTGCATGGAGCAATTAGGTGCGCATCACTCATGCCTGTTGGGTACGTTACCATAGCTACAATACAATTGTGCAGACCATCATCTGGTTCTTGTTTCCTCCAATAGGGTCGCACGACTGAAGCTGCAATATAGAGTAAAGATGCTCATCTTTCAGCAACAGACTAGTAAGAATCAGAAACAGCTTCATGAGTATGAAAAAGTATTGCAGAGTGGCAGACAGGGGACTGCGCCCAGCCATGGCGGACCACAGAAACAAGATACGACAAGCCACACAGCAGGAGCGGAAGGTGAGAGCATCTACCATTTTGAAATTCAACTCCTATTGTTCGTTGAAAGAGTTTGGCAGAACAAAACAATGACAGTAAACAAGATACGCCTTTGGATTCCTGCTTTGAATGCCAAAAGGGAGCAGGAGGAACAAAAAGGAAGTGTCATGTTAAATGAAATGCATTAGTTGGATGAAAGCAGACAGACGAAGTCTGCTTATACTTATGTCCACCCAGGCTGCTCGGGTCACATTTAGTTTCAAATGGTGAGGTCAAAAAATTCCAGCTCAGGGTTTCTTAAAAGGTAAATGTTTTTCTCGCAATACATATGACAACTGGAAATGGGGAAAAAATGGCAGATTCTTTTTTTTTTTTTTTTTTTTTTTTTTTGTCGTCGTTTTTGTTGTTTCCAATAATCAAAATCTTGAAACAAAAATTCATTCATGACATTTAAAAATAGTTATGCAGATGTGGCCTCAATCAAAGAAATCTCCAAATCCTATCAGTCAGACCATCTGAGGAAAACATGCGTTCAGGGACAATCATGGAGGAGCTTTGAGGCCAGGCTTGTTGAAATCAAAGGCCTGAAAGCTGATTTTTTTTTTTTCTTTCTTTCTTTTTTTTTTTTTTTTTTTGCGGGCTATCCATATCACTCTGAGAAAAATAAATGTGGTCAGTTAATCTCCGGCTTGGAAAAGGACAACAGCCAATGCAGCATGTTCAAGCTGCCCCCCTACTGGGCGGCCCATGAGCCTGTCGATATGGTGGTTTTGATGTTGGATGGAAAATAAGAACCCCCCACAACAAACAGAGAGGGCTGGAACAGAGAGACTGGAACAGAGAAAGAGAGGGTAGAAAGGGAAGAACCATCGACAGATGGTTGTGATTAAAGATGGCGGCAGTCTCTACTGCAGACTACGAAGGACTACACTCGATCCATAGAAAAGCGGTGGGAGTTGTCTGCGATTCAGCACAACAAAACCAAGAAGCACACATTAAGGTACATCAGCAGGTATGTCTGCTTTTGAATCTCTGAGGATGAAACTACGGTTACTAATACTTCCCTTTGTATTGTTTATCGTTCTGTGTCTATTCGTTTTTCATGTCAGTGTCATACTGGTTTTGTGTCCTCCCTCTCATCAAAACCAAAGCACATCATTCGATTTGACCGGTGAATGTGCATCCCATGACCTGAGTACTGAAGACTCCGATAGACTGGAAGCTTAAATTAATTTGAATGTCTTCAAGCCGGCAGATGTCTCACAATGTACTTTCGCCATTTGGTTCGTGGTTATGGATGTATGTCTTTGGTATTATGTCACCGTAGGAAATATGGGCCTTTTTAATAAGATTTTTCCCCTTCTTGTGGAATTATCGCACTCTGTGAGCTGGAATATCTAGCAAAATAAACTCAAATCTGCAAATTGCTCAATCTCCTGTGCCTAATCCAGTCTAAGGCTTGTTAGTCATGATATATTCAGCAGGACAAAGGACATCAGCAGGACTCCAGAATACATTCTGTGACAATCTTTTGATATCAGTCTACAGATCATTTTTAGAATTTAAAACAAACAATATCTCCAATTCCTGTCACACTTTTATTAAAAACCCGACATATAAATTACTCATCATGCCAATCATATCAATGGTTCTGATTTAACCTTATATATGTGTTTCATTTATAGTTTCGAGAGCTTTGAGAAATGTCTTATCTTATTTGTTGTTGCCTTTTTTTTTTCTTAGCTTTAGTGAATTCTTCTAAAATAGCATAAAAAAGGAGAAATCTCTATTGTGTGGGGTCAGAATAGGAGCATTCATTTAAACGTCTTAATGGGCTTTTGTTCATTAGAGAGTCTTCAGTAGAGATAAGCCTATTTCAACCAAGGCCTACAAGGGAATCTAAATCCATACTGACAGGTGGAACAAAAGGCAACTGAAAGGGCTGAGTTGGGAAACATGAAGTTGTCCTCTGGTAACACTTAACTGCAGTGGGATGTTTTAAAACTTGAGAGTGTTAAAAAGCTACCTTTGAAATCATCCACACATTCACAGCCTTGATTAGAGTCTTTTAGAAAGCTGCTAGAAGGTGACTTTGCATTTTCTATTATCAGAAATTAGTCGCGACGAGTCAAACACACAGGAATTGATTAAAAAAAAAAAAGACACATTTCTCAATGAAGGCTTTTTAAAAATTGTCCATCAAAAAAAAGGAGCTTTTTGATTAACTGCTTAGCTAATTTGACAAAAGACCATTTCTGCTTTGTACAGTTGGACCTCAGAGCTGAACAGAGAAATGTCCTTTTTTTGTTCCTCTGTATACTGAGCTGCTTCACTGGGCCAGTGGCTAAAGGGCTTCTCATTTGTAGTTTTTTAAGGATGGGAAGACATTTTTTTTTAATCTGCCTTCCACCCTCAGACATTTTCTAGCTGTTCAAAAGGTTCAAATTACAATCCTTCTGGCCGCAGGAGTTCTTGTTCCTGCATTACTGTAACCTTAGCCCACTGAAATCTGAATATTGAATATTTGGGAAAGATACCATTATCACTTGATATTGTAATATTGATTAAAATTAATATGGAATTATATACTTAGGAAAATTACCACCAATTTTTGGATTATTGCTATTATAATGATCCTTATAGTCCTATGTGTTACATTTACATTCAGATTGGAAGAGTTTTACTTGCTAGTCAAGTCTGTTGAAGTCATGGCTCTTTCATTTAGGGAAAAGTTGAATACTGTACAATCAATGAACCAAAAAATCCAAAATCTCCCAAAGCAGTCATAAAAACAGAGTGATGCCAGTCACTTCAGTGTTCAGTGGTTAAACAAAAAAGCTCATGAACAGAAGCTGAAGATGCTGAGTCACTCGATTTTAGTAGATGTTTGGTAGGCACGCACAAAAAATGAAACTACGGTGAGTATACAATGTTTGCTGCTTTTGCCTGGTCAGGCAAACCTAGGTCACTTTTGTTATGTTGTCGTCAGTTCTGTTAAACCAACATCTGTTTTCAAGTTGTGTTTTAGTTTTCATGGGTTGCCTCTTTTGATTGACATCATCTGAACCAAATTAGGCTCTTTAAACGCAGACAATTACAATCATGCAGAAACAGTCGCTTTTCCTCAACTGTGTCAAAAGCAAAGTTAACAAATGTTTGTTTGTTTTTTTCAGGAACAAATGGATGGCAAAGAAGAACTGTTATGGCGACATTCTGCTTTGGCCAGGTGTTTCCATTTCCTTGAGAGGCCACGGACGGCACCATTACTGCAGACGAGTGGCTTTAATAAGTGCATAATGGAATCCCCAATGAATGGATGTGCTGCCGGAGGATGTGTCAGGAAGACAATCCAACTCGAGGTAAAATGGTTTACCTTGCATGAAATTAACATGCTCTTCGTCATAATCGTCGTAAAGACCATTCACCAAAGCACAAGAGGTGCTAAGAGGTATATATCTGAGAACAATAATGCAACTGGTCTTTTAATGGCGTCACAGTGATACCCAATTTGACTCCCAAAATTAATATTCATGAATCTCCTGCCAGTGGCCTCTTTATAAATAATCCAGTTAAACTTTCAGGAACAAATTAATATGTATAAATGTTGGGATTCAGTGAAATGTTTTTTTGCCCAGGGACAATTTTCACATTCACATTGTGCTTCTTCAGAATACAGGGATGGGTATAAGATTGTGTTTCTATCGTGAAACAACAGAATGAAACAACTTCTTTTGATTGACATTTTAATTCACTGCCCATTTGTTGACGTTCTAGTTACTCATATGTTGTAAGATTTGTGGAACCCAGTAGAGGCTTGTAAAGAAATCAGTACCTTGGGTGATGCTGTGATATGTTTGAGAGGCCTGACACGTCTTCAGCATGAGGTTCTGCTGCTCTGTCAGGATTTTATTGTGGAAGAAATCCTGACATTTGACTTCTGTGTTGTGAGAAGACTGATTTGCTGTTGAAAATAACAACAGAAATGACAATAGAAATGCTGTCACTGGACAGAGAAAAGTAATTGATGCTCTGAAGACAAACTGAGTGTTTCAGTGTCAGGATGCTTAAACTGTTGCTGCCCAAAATCAATTTTGCCCTGAAGAAACCCAAGTGCATTGGGTGTTTTCCACCTTTAATCATGCTGTCCTGAATATTGTAAACGCTGTTTATATCTCAGAGCTATTCAGGTGATGTGATGAAACAGAGTGTGTAATCTATGCGCCTGTTCATTCTGCTTTCTCTAAATGCTTTGGTTTAATTAGTTTATCAAATGTGTTCTTGTGTTTATGATGCTTTGCCGGCCTTTCATCTTCCACTCAGTAAACTCGTGTGACTGCTCGGTGATTGCCTGGTATGAAAGCACAGAAACTGATAACACCCTTTATTGCTGCATTCGGTCTGTCCCGTAGTCTTTGTACTGTGAAGTTATAAAGTGATGATGCTGTCGGACGTGTGTCATACTGCCGGTAAGCTGTTGTAAAATGTTCAATTGAATTGATATACTGCCACACGAGACTCCTTCTTTAAACCCGTCAGTCTTAGTTGTGAAGACACAAAAATGAAAATGAGTGTATTTCTGGGAAACCACTTTCCCTTATTCTCAGCCAGAGCCATCAAATACAAATAAGATTTTTTCTCATCTTGCAAGATGACATGCTAATATGGTTGTTTATTCAATAGAAGTATGTCACGGCTTAGCTTGGGTTTCATAAACAGATGTTTTGGTTTTGTTCATAAAATGAATGAATCAAAAACGTGTTTCCAAAACAAAAGGAAATAGATTCAACAACATGAATGTTGCAATCGGGTAAAAGTAAGTAAATACCGACAGTATCATAAATATTTGTTTGAATAATGTAAATATGATATGAGTAAGACCAATGAAAATACAGTGTAAGATGTAAATATCTGAAGCTGGATATAAAGTCTGTACTCAGTGTACTGTTGGCCAGTTGTCCATAACTGGTGTATCATAAGTGAGGCATCATGGGGTTTCCCTAAGTTTATTGCAGGTATCTACTGCTTGTCAGCTGTTCTGCTGGAGCTTCCTGGTGGTAAAATTTATGACAAAGGCGGCCTGAGTGCCTCATCACTAAAGGAAATACAGCTTGCTTCATGGTAAGCCGATTAAACTGATCAAAGCACCTTCGGCAAAGTAATCAGCGTAACCATCTAGTCCAGTCTTTGGTTGGAATGCATTGTGGAGACATTCAGACGCCGAAGCACATTGTTGTCTGACCTGCTCCTTAGACACTTCTCACCTTGAAAAGGTGCTTGCAAGCAACACTCACATAAATTGTATAACACAACAAAGGCCTCAAAACTGTGCTTAAATACAGAGCATAAAATATCTTCGGTTACTTTCTACTACAGTGTAAACCATTACACATGTCATTTAAGATGTGATAATTGATTTACAGGACTTTTAAAGAGGCACTCCACCGATTCTACACATGAAGTTCAGACTAACTATTCTGATGTGTACTACTTAGTTTATAATGGAAAGGTCAAAATTGGCCTGTAATGAAGTATGTCAATAGGTTGTATTATGTAAAATGTAGGATTCAGTCTGATCAATTGTATGGCTTTAAAAGAACAAGACAAAAAATAAAACAAGGCTCGGTCTTTGCTGCAGCAATTTTGTCCTGCAGGTTCACCAAGTTAATGGAAGAATAATACTAAATAGATCATAATCTTACAAGAGACGTGGTGGTCAATCATCTCATTTGCATCAGCACAATCATCTTTATTATTTACATCCAGTATATGTAGATGTCTGCAGACGCCTGTGCTTTAAATCCATAGCTCATTCAGGTTATTGGCTTGAATTAGGTTATTTCATTGGCATGTCTTTTAGCTGTGATGTGTTTAATACTGAATATTTCTTTCACATTTTGGCAGCATTTTGGATGACAATCTCTTTTTATTATTTTCTCCAAGATGTGGTTTTATTTTTTGGAAAGAGAGAGAGAGAGAGAGAGAGAGAGGGAGAGAAATAAAAATCAGTGTAGCACATGAGCCAAAGCCGAACAGAGGCAGTTCGTGTGGTGGCCGGGAGGGGCGCTGTGTGCTGCTCTGCCTGCAGCCGGAGCTGCTCAGACGGACAGACAGAGCCATGGAGCGGCAGGGAGCGGACTCTCCTCTTTGTTATTTCTAAAGTCCTGCACTTCGACACTATGACACTGTTCCCGGGGACTTGTGCCGGTCCAAATGCCCGATGCATCCGAAAGCTGCAAGAAGATTTTCACCGGTTGAGTATTTGTCACTTTTTTTTTTTATTTTTCCCCTCTGCTTCCTTCCTTCCTTCCTTCCTTCCTTCCTCCCCCTCCTCCTCCTCCTCCCAGATCAGATCAAATCAGATTGGGATTGCGGTAGTCTGGAGATATGAGCCATGGTTTTGCTGCTTCTAAGTGTGTCCGGTGGTAGAAATGGATGTGGGATTTCCTCCGCGTCCTCTGACGGTCGGAAGGAGGTCTGCGGGTTATTCCTGCAGTTCAGAGCTGCAGGCGGACACAGCGCGCATTACAGGGAAAGGTGAATAGTGTGACAAAGTTGTGCACTTGTCGGTCAGCTACAGAAAGGCCCCTCTCTCTCCCTCTCTCCCTGTGTGTGTGTGTGTGTTTGTACGGAGTTTGTTTCTGCCTCCCCTCCCCCACCCGCCGCTGCTGTTCTGCTCATTCTGGAGAGGCCAAGACATGAATGTGATGAGAGGTTCACTTCAAAAGGGACGAGCTGCTACACTTCCCTGATGATTATGATGATGATGATGATAATAATAATAATAATGATGATGATAATAATAATAATACATGGACATGCTCTGAACGGACGCCTGAACCTTTTTTTGTGGATGTTCCTGTCAAAAGCATCCACCTGTGACCGTAGATGCGATCATCTCCAGAGCCGATGCGTCATCATCCTCATCACCTGCTCCAACGATGATGATGATGATGATGATAATAATTGCCTCAGCCCTTTACCTCCACCTGAGCAGGAGCTGTGGACGCATGAACATGTCTGTCATTGTCCTTTTTTCAGTCCCATCATTCCCGGGCCTGATGAGCAGTACACGTGCTGCTCACACTTTGGGGTTGTGTAGAAAATAACACTGTTGGCGGTCTTGTGTGCACTGTCTTTGTGTAATCAGTAAAAATCATTTGTATGTGGATTGGACAAGACAGAGAGTGGGTGTGCCCTAAAGGGAGTGATGTGATGGCAACCATTAAAAAGATATGACTAGTGAAATCACAGATTGAGTGAAGCTGGTCTTTTTTTTAAATCATTAACCTACTTTTTTTTTTTTTTCCAAGATTAATTTCTAATCCTTAAACCGAGTCAGCTGTGCACAGAGCTATGAACAGAAATGTAATTTAGATTTTAAGTCAGTGCAATTCTTGTTGGATTGCTTTCGATTCGCTGTTTATTTTGACACTTGGTCAGAGTCACAGTGATTTTTGTCCTGTTCCCAGCTGTCCAGAAGGAATTTGGCACAAAAAATGGTTATAAACTCTCCTAGGAAGCTAAAATACAAGCAGCATGGACAGGCTGTGGAGGTGGACTTGTGTGTTTCGCTTCGTGAAAATGCTCAGGGATAATAGATGAAGACGGGGACGTATCCTTGAAATTCAGTCCTTTTAAAATCATTGCATGTGACCTTCTGCAGCTGACCTTTCACTTTGACAGGACAGGATGGAAAGAAAGGAGAGGATATGTTGCAAGGATCAATAAAGTGTCATTTGCAGTACAGCTCATGTCATTAAATTGCAGACAAGGAGTCTTGTGTCCTTATTGGGCCTATAAACCTCAGATGAATTCATAATGCATGATTATAGTACACCAGTGCTAATCTGGATGTAACTGGAGTAGCTGCATAAAGTAATGATATGCTTATGCATATAAATCAGTAGACTGTTACTGGATACGACATTAGCACGGCACCATATTTGCCAAGTAGAAAGCTGGGGAATACTAGACTCTCAACCCGAACAAAAAGCCTAATGGCGTTGGTTTTAAACTTCCACGTTAGTGTTGTATTATTATGAAAATGTGACAACTCAGCTGATTTTTACAAAAACTCCATGTGGAGCGAGCTACTAAAACTCAGCCATCTATGTTCTGTCTCACAGCCCGTCTCACATTTCCAAATCCTGTGGATTTCTGCAGAATTTCCATTAATTTTAATGGTGAGCTAGAAATGATGAGTTTTTCACGAAAACCTGCTAAAAATGCAAACTCGGCAGAACTCGTAAAATTCCCCACAAGGAACCAGTGTTCTGCTAACAGGGCATATGGCACATAATCCATCAACTTCTTGTCGGCACTAGATGTTCTTTGGATTTCACACGCACTAAGGATCAGTAAATTACCACATAGACTTGTTTGCCATTCAATTTCAGAATTGGTATCAAAATACCTCATCAACGAGTTCCCTGTCAAGACTATCTGTCTGCTTTTCAGTGATGTGATGAAGATGTGCCTCATTCTGTTTTTCCTCATTGCAGGAGTTTCTTTGCTGTGGCATAAGTGGAGGTCCGGATCTGATAGTTGTGCCGTGTGGGCTCTACGGGGACGCGGTTTATGGATTCTGGGATGAGCATAAGCGACAAAAGGGGATACTTAGCAGACCTGGGAGGCAGCTTCACTGAGGATGCTCCCAGACCACCAGTCCCGGGAGAAGAAGGCGAGCTGGTGTACAGTGATGGACGCCAATGCAGCAATCCAGGCCTCTCTTCAAAGAGCGAGAGCCTCAAATGTGAGGCGTCTGTGGCTACTCCCAGGCGACCTGACCTCGACCTGGGTTACGAGCCGGAGGGCAGCGCCTCTCCGACACCACCCTACCTAAAGTGGGCAGAGTCGCTTCACTCGCTCCTGGACGACCAGGATGGCATCCATTTGTTCAGGACGTTCCTCAAGCAGGAGGAGTGTGCAGACATGCTGGACTTCTGGTTTGCATGCAGCGGCTTCCGCAAACTTGAAGCCAACGAGGGAAACGAGGAGAAGAAGGTTAAACTTGCAAAAGCTATCTATAAGAAATACATCTTGGACAACAACGGGATTGTTTCCAGACAGATCAAACCGGCTACCAAGTCCTTCATCAAAGACTGTGTGATGAAGCTACACATTGATCCTGCAATGTTCGACCAGGCTCAGACTGAGATACAGGCTATGATGGAGGAAAACACCTACCCTTTATTCCTTAAGTCTGACATTTATTTGGAATACACTCGGACAGGAGGCGAGAGCCCTAAACAGTTCAGTGACCAGAGCTCTCTGTCCGGGAATGGAAAGGGACTGCCGGGTTATTTACCAACTTTAAACGAAGACGAGGAATGGAGATGTGACCACGAGTCGGAGGAGCAGCCAGCATGTGACCCCACAGCGAGCAACCGGCTTACCCAGAAGCTGCTCATGGAGACAGCCCCACAGCGAGCTGCCAACAGTGCGAGATTCCAGGACAGTCACGAGTACAGGTAAATCCTCCCAGTAATCTAGAAAGCTTCACTTCAGTTCTAACTACACAGCTTTTTTCCTTCAAACTGCTGAACTAGAAATAAACCTGAAATCCCACACCACCATGAGCACTGCCTCAAGTTTGAAAAGAAAACATTGCAGCACAAGAGACAGCTGGGATAAGAGGAAGATGGTGCGTGAGGTGAATCTAAGTTGATTTGCTGTTAGAAGGCTGAAGAGATGTTCTTTGTTTTCCTTTTGGATAGAGTTTAGTAGTGAAAGCGCTCAACAGCATGATGTTTGAAGACAGGTGGCGTCCAGGCTTTTTTCAAAGCGGGCCAGATTTAATGATATGAAAATGCATGAGGCACAATGGCCCCTCATCATCAAATCATAACATATAAAATATCACACAGGTGGAAAGTCACTGAGTTTTGACCTGAAGTAGTTCTTATTGAAGTTCATTACTAAAAATGTCTCATTACACAACTATGTGGAGCCGAACGACGACAGGACAGGATTTTCTTTGCAACTGTTCGCATTTGTTTAAAATGGCCTTCATCCAGCTGCTGAAATGTTCACGAGAGAAAGCTGCTGGTCTCAGATGTGCTCAGTGAGCTCCCGTCGCAGCTAACACGAGGCATCATCAGGGTTGACGAAGAAGAGGGAAGAGGAAAGCAATATGTCCTTCTCTAGAGGAACGAAGTCCTGAAAAGGTTCTTTAAAACCTGCTGTAAGAAACTTTGGACATTGGTTTTGGTTTTAAGAAAGAACTTTCCAAACTTGCTGTAATCTTTCCTTTCGTCGTCTTCCTCCTAATAGCAACTGTGTGTATTCTCTAGTTCAGGATTTTTAAGCCATATCACAACTTTAATGTATTTACATTAGTTTGCACATTTGGGCACAATTTACTGTTGGAAACACCGTTTTTATGCCCAAAATGATTAGAAAGGTTTTTTGTTTTTGCTTTTGTTTTCCATTTGAGACACTAAACTGACAAATACAGGCTGAAACTCTGGTAGTTTATAGTTTCAGATTACTTTGTCTTGCTTTTGCTGCAGTGCAGTGGATGACTGCCTTGGCCTGCAACGTTTGTAACAAGAGCTACATTCAATCTGTCACATCTTTGCTTTGAAACGCTTTTCATTTTTAGCATCAACCAGATGCTGTGATAATCTGTTCAACGGCAAATCTGCTGTTCCCTGCTCACTGAGGCTGACGAACATGAATGTTTTGTCATTTTTAATGTGCCTGTGAAGGCATAATTAGACGGCTGTGTCCAGATTTAAATTCAATGTTTAGCCGTGGCGTCTGATCCAGTGCCAGTTGTCCTCGACTGAATATCGAGGTTAGCTTTGTTAATTGCAGCTACTAAGCTGAATGACCAGCATCTCTCCTCCTCCTCGACTCTTCTTCCTCTGAATCGTCTGCTCTTTGGGATTCTCACAGATCCAGTTGATCTACCATCGTGGTTATCCAGTCTGTGCGTCAGTGTGGCAAAATGTGTGTGTGGTGTAGCAGGAACTCCAATAGTGGCAAATCTTTGATTGTCTGTAGTTGGATTTTTCTCACTGTGACTGGATCAGCCCTGCATCCAGTGGTGAGACTTTACAGGTCTGAATGGAGGTTTGCTTCTTTCAAACCTGTTGGCGTGGCCAAACGTCTTGGTGCTTGTATAATAATGTGGTAATAATCTCATAATGACGTGGTGAGCACTGATGTTGGAATGTCAACACGTTGACAGGTACCACAGCTGGTTTTAACGTAATGTTGGTGCTTTGCATAATTTACAATATACCCCCTTCGCTCACTCGACTCTGCAGATTAATTGAAACGGGAAGTCATTTGGGTCAAACGTGCTCCTGTTGTTCACTCTGAGGCAGGATTTGAAAATAATTTAGTCTGACGTTGTCAGAAGTATAGTGCGTTCATGTCTTGGAATCGTCCAGAATATCAACATCACTCTTACCGCCTGTATTCATTCGTTCTCAGCTGATTCAGCAATGCTATCAGGGACCTTTTAATAGCTTTGAATATCTCAGTGAGGCATGTTGAGAAGAATTAACACCTACTTAAGTTCAGTATTTAATATATTTTATGTAATCTTGTTAAATGTATATTAAAGGTCATGAAGCTGCAACTCAAATAGAAAGTCTTGGTCATGTTGATGTTAATAATTAGTGAATCAGTTGAGCAAACCTGGCTTTAATCTGCCCTTTATGGTTTTTCCTAAAGTAATTTTATCTCATATAAAGTGATGTTTAACAGCACTGCCCATGTGTTTTTGAAATGTGTGATTGAGTATCAACACAGGGTTTGTCACCAAGAATAATCTGGTGACAAAAACACATTCATAGATGATAGCAACATAAGAAAGAAACTTAAAGGGTCAACGACATTTTTTCGGTCGCCACCAGCAGCTCCTGGGGGGCGAACCGTATTGGGCCGCCGAGAAAACCTCAAAAGAGCTTGAGTTTGTAGTGCTGCTCCTGAACCTGCTGCCTCCATGTCACACTGCCCTTCGTATCTAATTAATGTGATTAGTAACACCCGCGTGAGCGAGGGAGGTTTGTAGAAACACATCATCTTTCTTTTAGCGTGCAAGACTCGCTATTTTTCCTTAATGTCATGGCAGATCCAAATATAATAATAGTTTTTGCCAGCAATATTGAGCTGAGACCTGCTGGAGGGGGGTAATGTGCCGCTGAATTTTCTAGTTAGCTATTGCTGATGTTATGGTGCATTTGCATTTTTTTTTCTGCTACACAGCAGCTGTTAGAATGACAGGAAGAACAAATGCAATTAGGACTACTCATACTTTCTCGTGACTCCCCGACATAAGGGACTGTAATGATGTTACTGGATAGCAATAATTAATGTTAATGAAAAGTGGCTTACGGGAAGGAAAGATCACATGCAGTCAAAATGAACTGCTCAGTGCCGCTTAAGTTAGAGCACTTTAAACTTAAACTTACAGAGCTGGCTCTATATGAATGAGGCTACATGGACACTTGTGGATTTCAAGGTGCCAGTACTGAAAAACATTCAAAAATAACATTTTAGCCGTCACGTTTTTTTTTAGACGTTAATGGTAATTTTTGACCATTAATGTCTATGTAAGGAAAAATTGTTGGTCCATTATTTGACCTCTGGAACTGTAGGACAGGAGGACAAACATGCATTCACACAAATAGAGAAACAGAGAAATGTGTTCAAGTACTACCACAGAAGAAGACCTGCAGTGGGACCAGGAACCTGCCTGGCTTTCTCTTAGGTCTTGTCTTTCATTATGCTCTCCAGGGTCAAACACGTCTTAGTACAGACATGGATGACTGAACGAAAGCCAGTTTTGTTTTCATTTGATATTTGCTTGAAATCTTCAGAAAAGCATATGAGGAAAAGAGGAAAAAAAAAAAAAAAGTTGTGACCAATAATCACCACAGGTGTTTCAACTGTTTTGAGTTTATTTTCTCCCGGTTATTTCAGCAATCAGACATTTTGCTGGAATTATAGATAGAAATCCTTCATTTTTAAACAGCTCCCGAGTCTCAGCCTTTGGGTTTTTATGAAGCAAAATTTTACATTCGTTGATTCTGATCTCTATGGAGAAAGGCAACAAAAGACATAAACCAGTCTTTCTGATCATCAAAAATAAAGAAATAAAATAAAGTAAAAGATCAAATGACTTGAAAGAGAATGACCTATCATTCATCAATGTTTAGGAGGATTTGTGGACGTGTCTGTTTTGTTCTCATTCAAGTGCAATGCATACTTCAAAGGCACGACTTCAACTCCTTGTAATGAGGTTTGTTGTTGCTCTAGGTCTGCATGTTAGACTGAAGCTGTAACCAACGTGGATAAATGGTATAGATGAACAATTGTGTTGCAACTGAAAGTATTAATTATATATAAATATAATGGCTTGCCTCAGTTTGGTGAGGCACACCATGTTCATTGATTGTGTTGCGCCTGGAGTTGAGGCTTTAGTTTGAGAAAAATAAACAACAGAGATTCTCTTGAAGAGAGACAGGTGGTGTGGAGGGAGAGGGGAGAAGATAATATCATGAAGGAAGATGTGACTACATGGCAGGCAGCTGAGGACAACACTGATGATGAAATGTATGCTTTATAAAAACCCAGTGACATTTTGTACACAAGACCCTTTATATTGTAAGCTGAGCAGCTGAAACGCATCCAACATGTTGTATACATTAGATGCACCCTGAAAGAATAAGCTTCCGTTTAATGTAGGTTGATTGTGTCTTAATACTAAAATCTGGTGTCCATGTGAATGTGAAATCGGTTATTGGTTCCTTTTGTTTCCATTAGAAGTGATCGGGGGCAAAACCCACTTTATGGATTTAGTCCATTAAAATACGAGGCTTTAGCAGTCTGAGGTCAAATCAAGTGAAGAAATTAAAGCCTTTTCTGAATTGTCTGAGTTAGTCATCTGAAGAGAAAACCTGCTAAGACAGTGTCCTGCTTTATTAAATATCTTTACTAACAACACAGAGAAAGTAAATCCTCTCTGTTGTTTTCATTTCGTTTCAACCTTCCACTGAAGCATGTGCCATGCAAACAGATTCAAACTGCTATTCTGCCCTAATTACTTTACAAAAAGCAATGAATGGAGAATATCTGTAGAGCCTGGGATTTCTTAAGCTTAACTCCCTTAATCAGTCAGTGTTACTATAGAAAGATGATCTGAAAAAATGTTTTCCATTGAGGTCCAATAATTGTACGACTACTGAGCTGCTGTTGTCATTCATTTCTGGTTATCACCAAGTTTTCATTGGTTCCCTTGTCACTTCCTTTTCTCATTACCAGAATTTCCGCCAGACAACCAAAATGTCAAAAACCGTTTTCCCTCAGACTTTTTTTTTTTGTTGTTGTTGTTGTTCGTTCTATTCAGCCCGACTCTTCGCTGACCTTCCACAGAAATTATTCCTTGTTGTTGCATGCTAATGCTCATGAAAATCAGTCGGTCACAAAGGTTTCATTTTGAACTGTGTGCTTCTGCATTCCTAACAGGGAGAACGCTCGGGATAAATGCTTCAGGGAATTCCAATTTGAATCAAGGAGAAAAAAAAAAAAAAGATGATGATGCCTAACATCTATAATTCATGTGTGGAAAGCCCTATAAGAAATGTGTTCAGCAAAGTCAGTGACTGAATTATAAATGGTGTCAAATGAAGTTTGCCCATAACTCTGTGCCTGTTCTCTGGAGGATATGCATCAGGATGAGCCTGGTAGTTCTGCTTCACTTCACTGAACAAACGTTCTTGTAGTCAGAGAGGGTGACCAGCTGCAGGAATTTCAGGGGAAATTCATTACATACTTATCTAAATTGCTCCAATATATTGGCAGCCAAGATCTGCACACTCTTATCAGCCAAAAATATTGTTGATTTCGAAGGCATGCTTACGACGAAGCATGCGTAAGTGTAATTCACACAGCATTCAAGCGACTGATGATGATGGAAGACAATGGGAAGATTTTATTCTGTTGTTGGTCATAAATGAGAATACATTTGAAGACAGCACTTTGGGATACGATTTAAAAAAAAAAAAAAAAGATTTTTTTACACTATGTATTGTCACGTGGAAAAAATGACAATCAGACCTTTGCCTGTTAAATGGGGAACAAAATAGTTTGTCTTCTATTACAGTGATGAGCCTTAAAGTTTCTTTACAAGCATTTTACTTCTGCACAGATGAGCCAACGCTTAATGTTCATATTTCAGAGCTTTGTTGTGTCTTAACAAGAGGTGGACAGAGTACACAACTTCACTACTTGAGTAAAAGTACAGATTGTACTTGTACTTTTACAAGTGAAAGTAGCTTCGTCAAAATATTAGCATTGGTCATGTTACTGCTGTAACCACATGAATAATGAACAAAAGACCCACAAAAACTGTACTTAAGTACAATACTCACAGTAAATTTGTTTAACAAACATGTTCAAGCTAGTTTAATAGACAAAGTTAATGGGTTTTAATTTCAAATTATATCATTTCCTGTATATCCTCTCTTTTTTTTTTTTCCAGACATGCACCATGTCGGGAGCTCATCAACCCCTACTATGTCAACACCGGCTATGCCATCGCTCCTGCCACCAGTGCCAACGACAGCGAGCAGCAGAGCATGTCAAGTGACGCAGACACAGTTTCTATCACCGACAGCAGCGTGTACGTATTCCCACCCCCCTGCACGCACATTCACACATATGCTGTCAGGGAATTTGCTCTTGCTCTCAGGGTCAGTGCCAGACCCAAGGTCTCGACACCGCAGCTTCTGCACTACATCTTACTGGCCTTGACACTCAGGCGGCTCTTCCAGTAGCTGATCCTTCGGATGACGGGGCTGATAAGATCAGAGCTTGGGTGGTCACAAACATGTAACTGGGTGGTCAGAGACTCAGAACTTCCTCAGATATAGTCATGTTGCCTTGTTTATGATTATTGAACCAATAATGGATTCACACATCACTCTCCTACCTATTCTTCTTCTTCTTGGGGTAACTGATGACTTATGGAGTTTGAGATATCTTTAATTATCTCTCTATGTTCATAACATCATCCCTCGAGGCTGCTGCTTCAGAAATGGAGACATAATGGACGCCATCACTCTTACTTCACCATCAATCATAGAATCTTCCCTAAGATAAATAACCCCCTTGCATGCATTAAATTATAACATAAGATTATAAAGGGGTTTTTTTATTAGGCTGCAACTTTGGCTGGACTCTATCATCAAAAATGAAAAGCAGGAAGAGTTTGTTTTTTCACAAACTGTTGCCAGTTATTCAAAGGAAGGCACGGCATTTACGTTTGCTTTTCCAGAAATGAAAGTTTAATTTGCTTCAAAATTGCCCTTCTTGCCCATTTACCCTGTGCTCAAATTTAACAACAGGAGCTGTATCTAAAGTCCCATCTGCTCATTAGCCATACCAGTAAAATCTGTTGGAATTGATCTCTACTGCTAATTAGGGATCCTGAAGACCTTGTAGCAGACATTAATCCATGCCTTGTAGATTGCATTCATATGGAAATCCTAACCTGCTGCCCTCTTCTGAAAAAAATGAAAGAAGAACACATTTGAGATGTTTTCATAATGATTCTTTATCGTCCCAGGGCTTAATTTGTGGTGAACAAAGCACATGTTTTTCTATTTCAAAGACAACTTTGTTGGTCCATAAGCATGAAAGAAAAGGCAACATATCATGCCATTTGGGATCACTGGAAGCAGGACTTGTTTTCCAGTTGAAACCAGGCATGAAACCGGGCTTGTTCTGGCAAAAAAAGATTTGATGGTTGCAGGAGGTGGGGGCGGGGGCTGTTTTAATGGTGCAGGGGATGCTACTGTAGAATTCTTTGCACAACTGGACAGAACAATGTGTTGGAAGCTGAATGGATTAGAGTCTGTCAACTAATTTGGTCCAAAGCTTCCAGCACAGGAGAGTGAAAAACCCAGCATGGCCAATACTACATGGAATTACAGATTTGTGGACATGTTAACATGCATATGCCAGACCACTTGTGGTGTAGGAGGGACACAATAAGCCCGTGGGAATACCTGTCCTTTTCTGAGCAATCAAAACTTGTTAGGTGTTCAGTTTTAGAAAAAAAAAAGCTGTGAAAAGCTTTCAATTTCAAAGCTGTCTATGTTGTTTATTCATGAGGATGTTTTATGAAAATGCCTTTGTTGTTAACTCTAGAGATGGGGTACCAACCCACAGACACCGCAGACAGCACCGGCGGGAGATGCACGAAAGTGCCAAAGCAAATGGGCGAGTGCCTCTACCTCTTATTCCAGTGAGTTATTCATGGGTTATTTCCCTTCTCCTCGCACTTTCTGCCTCTACACCTCTCGCTCTTCAACTGTCTGTCTCTGCCTTATTTTTCTCTGCTTCCACCATTGGAGATGTGCATATTTAAGCTCTGCTCTGTCGCTGGGTCTGTGATGGAGTATAAGAATAGCTGATGGTGAAAGAGAAGGCTGTCTAAATGCAGCTTGATGCTCTCATAAGCTCTGTGTGCTGAAGCCTACCAGACATGAATCCTCCCCTGTGACAGCTTGATGCCTCCCTTTGCAGCTTAGGCTGTCTCCTGGTAGGAAAACCCCGGCCCTAATTAGGCCGCCGAGTAAAGAGTCAAATTAAAACTCCACACGTAGCATCCTATTAGGATGCATGAATTGGCTGTATAGTGGAATACAAATCCCCAAAGCATAACTTTCATGTTTGCCTGCCCCAACAAATTAATCATGACCGAACTTCAGTTGCAATGAGGAGACTGATGTTTTTTAAAATGCCATTTTGTTTTCAACCCTTTTTAAAAATCATAAATGGGCTCCAAATCGAGGCTTTGAATTGTCACAATTGCAGCGCAGCAACTCGTGCTACCAGGAGAGGAAATAAATGTCACTCATGCTCTTAGTAATGAGATTATGTGTGTTATTTAAAATGGCACTTCATTTATTATCCTCCCATCTTCAGAACAAAAGGTGCCAGTGTCAAATCTAGATTGAATTCTTTTTGCTGTAGACACCCACATCTGATGAATGTACTGTGGAAACAATTTATTAATCATCATGACTCACATTGATCAGCTGCCTAAATGGAAACAAAAAGCTTGGAACAGAATGATTCCTGTACAAAAGCTTTATAGAAAAAAGGTTTTGTAGTCATTCCCAGGTTCATTCTGGGTTACTTCAAGCTCCCTGTGTGTGTGTGTGTGTGTGTGTGCGCACACGCTTGTTGTGCATGCTTTGCCATTTGATATCTTCACGGCCATGGCACGGCAGCTTAGTTGTCCCTCCTGTTCATGCTCTGCTGCTTCTTCTGGACTTTACAGTGTGTAATTATTATCCCTGCTCTCTCCCAGTAGCAGGTGTGTTATGTGAGTGGGGCGTTGCACTTTCCCTGATCCAGTCCGACTAAGCTAGGAGTAGGGGCCGGCCATATAATTTTTAATTTTGTTTCATCTTATTATGTCTGTTTCAGAGCTTTTTCCCATTGTTAGAAATATACAAACGTTTGATGGTAATCAAAAAGAAAAACTTGTTGTCATAATAATCTGTAAGTGGTTTCTGTAGTAGTTATCTTGTGCCTGTCATGGGAGGTTAAGCTCCAAACTCATTTTTAAAATCCACAGAAAGTACACAAATGACAGGCTACAAAGAGTCAGGGTGGTAAAACTGCAGATATGGCATCGACTCTAATAGAGCCGGGGAGTGAAAACACACTGTATGACAGTATGACATTTCTTCCCCCAGCGCACAAACCGGATTCCAAAGGACATTCATGTGGAGCCAGAGAGGTTTGCTGCAGAGCTGATCAGTAGACTGGAGGGCGTACTGAAGGAGAGAGAGACTCAGGAGCAGCTAGAGGAGCGGCTGAAGAGAGTCCGACTGGTATGTTGGCTGTGTTTTCTACACCGGTGTCGAACTGCTTGAAGCACAACCAGGGCTCTTGTTTTGTTCATTTGGGTTAGCGTGTGGATACAGGACTGGCACTGGCTGTAGGGAACAAGGAGGCAAATATTTTACTGCCTAAAGTTATCAATTCAGTTCGGTTTGGTGGCACCAACTGAGTAATATTAGTGTCCCGGCGTTCCAAGAAAATTAAAATGTGAATTCGTAAATTAGAAGCAGTTTTATTTCTAGGCAATCAATTATACTGTCAATAAAACAGTGGAAGGTTGTAAAAATGCTCTAATTTCCCAAAGCCCATGGTGGCAGCGTCACATTCATCATATTCAATGTGAAGCATTTTGCCTGGAAAACAACCAAAACAATGAAGGGATCATTAAAACTGTTGCTGACGAGTTATCACGAACTGCGATCATCTGATTTTCAAACATCATTCTTGAATTATTCACATTTTAACTTTTTTTTTTTTCTTTTCTCAAAACAAATCGCTGAATTCTAACTGTAGGTAGTTGAATCGGAGAAAGCCAGCCAGAAAGCATGATGTGTGCCTGGCCGCTGAGTTTAAAGATTTGAGCAACAAAAGAGACTTAAATCCGTCTGGCCTTAATGAAATTAATGAGGCCAGCCATTTGAGTGGGGAGTAAAAACACATCAATCATTTGGAAGACGCCGTCCTTGGCCTGTCAGCGATCTGGCGTTGTCGATCAGTCGGACGGAGCACCTGCACACTCGCTTACTTGTAAGCCTGGAACAATGCGGCGCCTGTTTGATGTCACTTGAACGGTGATGAAATGGTTGCTGCAACAACAAATGAAATTTCCTTCAGTACATGAAGCCAAGTATTGAGTCTCAAGGCAGACAATTTATGCAGTTTGGCCCCTGAAAGGAGAGAAGTTGCCATCACACAGTTAGAGCTTTGCTTTGCTAAACCTGGAGGCACACTTGAAGTGACAGCCTTCGTCAAGTGATAACTGTGCATCTGGGAAACGGACACTGATGAAAGGCTCAGCTTTTTAATAATAATACCTGTGCTATTAAAATTAATGGATTAAAATCCAGGGGCAACTTCTTCAGCATAAAAATCCACCATCTGGGTAAAGATTGGTGTTATCTTTTTATTGGTGTGAGCAAAAGATGATAAATAAATGAGTAACTGTTTCTGACACCAATGATAGCTTCACCAAACGTAATTCTTTGGAACGAGGGGCCCTGTAGTTCAGCTCCAAAATGGATAGTTCATACAAGAGCAGCAGATTGCTACTCACATAAATTAATGAATGAAAAATCATGGGAGCAGGATTTCCATTTTTTAAGAGCTTGTATATCATCAGTGAATCCTCCGGATGCACTGAAGCTAAATTATAACGCTTCAAATATCTGCAAATGTTTAGTCGTTTTTTTTTATTTATTTATTTATTTATTTATTTTTGGGTTGTTGTTTTCAGAAAAGAAAAAGAGGGAGCCACTGGGAAAAACTGTGCTCAAATAAAGATGTCACAGTTCTGTGAATAACTTCCAGTGGGCCAAGCTAATGCTGATATCTGGATCTGGTGCAGAGACACAATGGCACATCATTATTGAAAACATGCCAAAAAAAATGTTTTTTGGGCTGTGTGCGGCGTCTTTTAGAGCTTTGCTTGAGTTTTAAGAAAGCAGCAGGAAGAGGCAAGCTCAGAGTACGTAGGAACAGGCTGAGAATCCCTCTCTGCTGCATTTGATCTGGTTATAGCAAATGGATGGAGAGCACGGGGCAATAACAAACTCTGCTTCTTTGGCACAGTTCACAAGTGAAGGTTTATTAAATTATTAACGTCACTGACATGAAAAGTTTGGGCATAAGCTGGCCAGACAAAAAGTGATACCTCTACCTACTGTTGTCTCTCCACTACACCTCTTTGTTCTCCCTTCTTCTGTCTCCCTGAGCCAAAATGTTTCTAACTTTACACAACAGATAAAAAGCTCGGCCGTATGGCGCTCACTTCTCCAGCTGTAAAACTTAAATTATTCATCTTAGGCTAAAATATTTGCTATCCAATTTCATTTCATCACAATTTTTCAGGTAAATCCTACCCTGGCCAACATAACAAAGCAGAATTTCTCCATCCACTGCTTTATTTCATCACTGCCTGTCCTGTGATATCTCCCAGGCCTGCTTATCAAACGTACTGTGAATGCCCACAGCAGCCGCTGCCCTCCCCTCAGGCAGATTCTCTCTGAGCTGACATTTTATTGGCCAATGTAAAATAATGTTTAAAAAAAAAAAAAAAACAGGATGTGTGCTTGCATGCTGCCCTGAATGGAACAGATTGATGTATTGTTGGTTTGTCTCCAAACCTCTGCAGTAAGGATGAGAGGACACATGTTGGTGTTTGGTGAAAATCTGCCATCTGCCGGCTGAATTGAGCACTACACAAAACAAAACAAAAAATTTTTTGTCACCTTTCTTTGGTAATAAATTGCAACTGTGTTTGTGTATGTCTCTAAGTTGGTTTATTTTTCAGGGTGGTTTCATGGTGTGTGTTTTCTTTATTAAAGGAAGAGGATGGCGAGGATGTCATCATGCCCACAGCCGCGTCAGTAGGCGGTCACAGGTTCCCCCCTGGTGCCTATCCACAGAATTACAACCCCCGCTATGCTGACATCACCTACAGTGGTCCTTTCCTTAGAGATGCACATGAGGAGAACCCAGAGAGCATCCTGGACGACCACGTCCAAAGGGTTATGAAGACTCCTGGCTGTCAGTCACCACGGACAGGGCGCCATTCTCCCAAATTGCGCTCGCCAGACAGTTTCCCAGCAGGCAAAGGGATCGGACTTGGAATGCCGCTGTCATCAGGCCCGGGCAAACACACATCCAGACACGGTCCCAAGGGAGAGACCGGCCACCTGTACCACCACAAGCACGTACATCACATTCACCACACAAACATCGGGAAGCCCAAAGAGCAGGTGGAGGCAGAGGCAGCCATGCGTGTGCACGGCAGCTTTCCGTGGGGCGTGGAGACGGGCCACTATGGGTCAAAGTGTCGCAGCTACACTGATGGCATGGGATCCAACCCCATGGAGCACGCAGGGTATAGGTAAGAAAACAGTGTTATGGCATTAATACACCCAAAATGCCCTTTTCTTCTAAACAGCTTTCTTCTGTTGCACAGCAGCAAAGGTGGCGCACAGTGTAAAAGGCTGTACAAGAAAGGTGAGGATCTGCGGCCTTATGACATGCCGGGGCCTGCAGACGAGATGGAGAAAAAACAGAAGATTCTTTTGTGGCTGATGGAGGGACAGAAAGAAATGATTCAACATAAGAAGAGCCCGTATGGGTCAGTGATAGCAGTTAATGGTTTCCTTGCACATTCCTCTTCAATTTCAGCACTTTAGTTAGTTTGTACATCAAAAGCTTCAATTAAAAACTCTATATTTTAGGAGTACCTCAGGGTCCAAGAGGACCACAGGCCACGAGGGCTCCCGTCTTAGCTCTGTGGAGCGATCAGGCCCAGTGTTCCCCTGCGTCGGTTCCCACCTGCGGAACAACGTGCAGCCATCGCACCCGTTCATCCAGGATCCCACCATGCCCCCCAACCCAGCTCCCAGCCCCCTCATCCAGCTGGAGGAGGTTTGTCGGCGACTTGAAGAGGAGAAGATCAAGTCTGGATCTTTGCACCCCAAGCAAAGGTATGTAGACAGTCTCATGGTCTCCATTTATCTGTCCAGCCATCTATACAGTTTTTAAACAACAGAAGAAGCCCCCCCACCTCCCCCTTTTTTTCCCTCTAGCCTTTGCTCCTTAGTGCTGGTCTGTGTCTAACTGCTGGGGTTGTTCGGTCCTTCAGGTATGTGATGGAGGTGATCCAGAGGGGTCGCACCGCAGTCAGGCCAGCACTGTTCCCTCCACTCAGCGTGGTGCCCGCCGTTTCTGACAGCGAGCTCTCCGAGCCCGAGTATGTCCATTGTATCTTACCAGTAATCTCCCACTATCTCCAAATGCCCCCATAGGTCAGACCTCACCACCACCCACCCACCCTCCACCCTCATCATCTGTAGTTTAGTCCCCCAGAACTACGTCTGCCTGTAGAACTGCTAAAATAGATGTGCAGAAATAACTAAGAAGTTCGGATGTAGCATCTTGCCTACTCTTTCCAGAGATCTTTTAAACAAAAATGCGACTCAACCAGCAACAACACATCAGCTGAAGATGGCAGCTGTTGTATGTTGTGCCAGTAGAGAGCATTGAGCTGTCAATAACTTAGATTTCAGGGAAAAAAAAAGGAAAACAACCAAAGTTGTGTTACTTTGTTTGGTTCCATCATCACTATCACACCTGCATTATAGTTACTTCATGAAAGAAACTCTTCTATGGTTCCAACACACACGGCAACTGAGGAAAGGCAATTTTGAATGACCATGGTATAAACAGTATAAATAACAAGCATCCAACTTGATGGTAGAAAACGTACTATATCTCTCGCTTGTTATTTCCCAGAGTGAGAATCACAGAGGCAGTTAGAAGTGTACATTTTTATTTTCTGTCCCCTTGTGCGAGCTGAGGTTTTATTTTTTTGTCAGAAACTCAGTTCTCTGTGATGTTTGGCTGCCATTTCAGATGGGTACTCAACAAATGGAGTGGAACAGCGTACGAGACAGATGAAAGGCTGCTCGCACGGCTCTGCCACTGGCCAAAGCCTCTCGTCAAAAGTCTGTCAGCACTGGACTTCGAGTCCTTCAGTGCTCAAATCATGAAGATTGTCTGAAGCTTTTAGTATTTCCAGTGTCCAGACTCAAAGGAGAAATGGCTGTACTGGAATTTGGATAAGATGAAGGGACATGGATTTGTTTAGTAGTGTAACATGGAAAGGTTTTGCACAAATATTGCTAAAGCAAAGCAACCTAGAAATGCAGATCCACATCAGGTTTTTTGTAGTGTCGAGGAATAGCCCTTCAGAGAAGATTGAAGGATAGGTGAGTTAATTAATCAGAAGGAGAGTGGTTCAACACAGCGCTTCAACATGTCCATGGGCTAGATGCTAAACATCAGAGGTGCCTGCAATGTCCACCATTTTCCTGTGCAAACTGAAGAAACATTAGAAACTGACGAATCTGCACAACAAGCCAGGAGCCCCTTCAGGACCTGAACTTGGCCACTTACCTCTGATCCTTTAGGAAGGCTTGGTTTTATACCTGTGCCCTGACAGTGTCCACTATCAGAAATTAATAGAATAATCCTCATTTACTTCACAACAAGGGATACAGTGATCCTCAGTGATGTACCTGTTCCCCTGTCATGTTAGTGAGTCACTCAGGAAGATTGATCATGAAGCTATAAAACGTTAATGTTTCTTTCTTTGGGACTTTCTTGCTTTCAATATTGTGAATATTTTATCGATTTCTTTATTCAGATACGCTCCAGACTGAAGGCTCTGCTTGAAGTCAGAAAGAAATGTTTGCTGTGTGAATATGGTTTATATAACATTGATCTCTGTGTGTACGCACAGTAGAAAGGACGCTGGATGAATGTGAATGTGGTTTGTAGTGAAAAATACTTCAAGTGGTCAATAGAGAGAGATGTGTTGTGGTTTACCTGAGTACATACAAACAACTGTCACTTTGATCCTGCAGAAAACTTAAAAGCACACAAATTTAAAGAAGACTGTTTTATGGATAATATCACTGTGAGATTATGGACGCTTACTGCTGATGGGTGGGATGTGAGCGTCTTCAGTTTTGCCTCTGCTGAGTAATAGTATTTTTTTTTTAGCAAATTGCCATAATTGGGCGCTTAGGGAGAGTTTTTAAGTAACCTAATTGCCTCAGCGAGAAGTGTGCCACAGCCGCTGCAGAGTTTAAAACACCTTTCATCTACAACAACATTAGAAACTTGAGTAAGAAGGAACAAAGCCATTTTATTTCAAGTGCTACATTAGTCTAAAGCTCCCGGAATAACTCGAACCCTGCTGTAAAAACGGTATACTCCCTTTGGCCTCCTCCATGTTTCCATCTTTAACTTGGAGGACAGATGGATGTAACGCTGTGTGATATGTTGACTGACAGACATCCGCTGACATCACTCAGCTGTCTTTTAATACTCAGACAAGCCCCAACCATTCCAGGTCTGATTGGTACGGTGGCCTGAGAGCTCAGCATCAGACAAAACACAACAAATACAGTGATGCGCTATTTATAAGGGAACTGTGGGCAGAAGGACCTAAATTGATTATTTCTGCTGGTTTTAATGATTTGACCGCCAACGGTTTGATCTCCGCATTGACTGCAAGGTTACGTAGACATCATTCAGAAAGTAAGATGTCTGTTCTGTTTTGTTTTGTCAAACATAAAATTTACAAGTTATCTACTCGGTTCAAATGTTACCATAAACTCTTGGTGACATTAATCCTTGTTCTTAATAACATTTCTCCTCATTCCATGCATTTTGACCCTTCGTCCACCCATTCCCTTTTTCACTGCATCCCTGTCATTAAGTTACTAAATGTGAGCTGCATGTAACTGCAGTTCCCTTTAGAGAACTTGCCTGTATAAGTCTGTCTTATAAAATCTCTATATTCAATATATATGTAAAACATATTTGGCCAAACTTTGGATATTAATAATGTAAAAGTTTCAGATTTGATAAATAGTTTTGTGTCTTTTTTTTTTTTACCAAATCCAGGTACAAAGCCAGTAAAAAGCAACCGTGTGACAACACTGTGGTGGCGTATTATTTCTGTGAAGAGCAGATACCGTACAGGACGTCGGTCAAAGGGAGGGTCGTCACATTGGGCCAGTTCAAAGAGCTGCTCACGAAGAAAGGAAATTATAGGTAAGACTTTATGGCATGAATTGATTTCTGTTGAGGTTTATATTTCAAGAGCTGCTTCACGCTTAATAAACTGATGGAGGCTCACAGACAGTCACAGACAGGGATGGTAAATTGTTTTTGTTTTTTTTTTTAACCACAGCAGAATGATAACTGCAGGTGCTCGCAACGCACAAACAAACTATGGCAGACGATCAGTTGTCAAAAAGCAAATATGTGACAATGTGCCTATTCAGCAGCACATTCGGCATACTATTAGACAGCTAGCCACTGGTTATTCAGTCTCTGATGGCATTGTTCTTTTGGATGGACAATCATTAATATAAAATATTTTCTAAATATCTCGGTGTTCATTGAACCAGAACCTAAAAACAAAGTCACAATGTGAACAGATTTGAGTAGATGCACTCTGAAGAAATGATGAATTATAGCTTTATATGCTGATTACAAAATGCAACATGAATGTGAAATCTTCAAACCTCCCAGCTGGAACCAAGCGAAGGTGAAGATCACTTTGTTCTTCGACCTTTTCAGGTATTATTTCAAGAAGGTAAGCGACGAGTTCGACTGCGGGGTGGTGTTCGAGGAGGTACGTGAAGATGACGCCGTCTTGCCCATCTTTGAGGAAAAGATTATTGGAAAAGTTGAAAAAATTGATTGAAGTGGACGTGGAGGAGGAAGCGATTGGAGAGCAGGTGACGGGCCGGGGAGCTTTCGGGTGGTAATGAGAAAGTGATTTAGGATGAAGACGACGACGAGAAGAGAGTGATACAAATAAAAGAGACTCCAGTGTGAAGCTGAGATCACAGCAGCTGATTTCTGGCTTTTATTTTATTTTATTTTATTTTATTTTTTGGGGGGGTAACACCACTGCAACGAAAAGGAACTAAATAAAAAGACCTAAATCACACCTTTGGAGTGAAATGTAGAAATGTAAAGTTTATTAGATAAAGTGCTACTAAAGCTACATATTTTTGATATGCTGTATCAGAGGCTGTCCTTTCTAAAGTAATCGCACTTGTAATTTTTATATGTATTGGTACCAGATGTGTACAGTTTGTGTTAAAAGATTACAGAATTTTATATCTATTTAAGTATTTAAAATGCTCGTCGAGTGTCGCCCCAATTGACGACAACGAAAATCCTCTATAGGGCTGATTTAGTTTTTGTGTTTGTTTGTTTTTCATTATGTTGTATGAGTTGTCTAGACTCTGTCATTGACGCTTGTCGAACACTTAATTCCTTCATTTTGTGGCATTGAGTCAGGCTGCACTTTGTGTTCTGTATCACTGACCACGTCTGACCTTCAGCTGACCTTCAGCTGAAGCACCAAACACTAAGTGACCAGAAAAATAGAAACCCCTGTTCAGACTGTCGCAGTCCAGCACAACAGCACAGCGTCTTGAGATTATTTTTTTTGGGGGGGGGTATTTTGGAATACCTTCTAACACAGACATTCAAAAATACAACCTTTTAAAGTATAATGCAATCTGAAACGTAACCACAACCTTTATTACAAGGCTGTTTTTACCAATTTGCATTTCTGCATGTTGCACAACGTATTTTATTTAATTACGTTTTTTGGGTTATTTGGTGTGAACTGCATTATAAATGTAGCAGATGACTGTGTTTATGTGCACTGTTTTTATGCAGCCCAGCTGAAGCTGAAAGTTAACGGCCTTGGAATAACACCCGGTGAATACCCAAGTAGACCTCATATTGTCTTTTGTGATGATATTGTAGCACAAAGAAACAAAAATAACAAATAACTGGAAACCACGCAATTTCAGTTGTTTTGCATATCCACAATCTAGATTTGAAATGAATGTTATATAATTAGTTACCGTATTCAAAAGAATTTGAAGCTACAGATGCAGTTGGATGCAGATATTTGTGTTGATTTGAAGTGAAAAAGACAATCGAAGGTCAATACGCTTCATTAACTTTTGCTTCATGACACTCGCACTCCTCAAACCTCGGTGGCAACATTAAATATAAATGGGCTTCTCTGGGGTTGTGTAGTTGCCAATGGCAAACATCCCGCAGTGCAAGTGAAAGGGTCATATCAGCAGTGATGAGCTTTACACAGATGAGGATAGAGCTGCGCTCTCTGCTGTTTTTATTTCTTCAGTTTCTAAGCAAAAAAAAAAAAAAAAAAAAAAGTAACCATTAATATATCCTGATGATTTTTGAATGTCTATTTTTTGCATGGGATGTATTTACTGTGTTAAGCTTGAAAAATCAACACAATCTTTCATCTGCCTATACATTTGCATACAACTTCAACAAAAGCATCCTATTTAAAGAAACATCTGCTACACGAACACGTCTGTTCATCCGTCCATCATCTTCTATAAAGGAAGATGATTAATTTAACCTTTAAAACGGACGGTGCCAATGCTAATTTTGAAAGTAAGTGCGTGTGGGTGTGTGTCAGCTTTTGTTTCGTCTATTTCCCCCAAAACTTAACACCACACTTTAATCCCCGTTCAGTTGATGGATCAGTTCAGAGAGGCATCTGTAGCCTTCAGCAGCTTATCACAGCTTCACATCGTGCCTGGCTGCAATGAATTGTTTCGTGCAAATGATCTGCTTTTGATAGATCACGTTACACCAAAGAAAAAGAACAAGAAAGATGGTAGGTACAGATTTGAATGGCCCTTTCACACTCCTTTTTGTGGCACGTATAAGATGTGTATGTCTGTAGTTTTTTTTTTGTTTTTTTTTTTTTTGGATAATTCGGGGTCACTTAATGAAGCTCACATTTTATTGTTATATGAATAAACATGTCACAGCCAATTTAAATTTCCTAGCTCCTAAATTTCATATTCAAAAGTCACTTTAATATTGGAGGTGCACGTAAAATGAAACTAAAAGCACTGGTGCAGCATGATATTAAAAATCAAGGCCACCCTTTATTGTAGGTGACAGTAGCTCATCATGTTCTCCAGTAAAAGCCTGTTTTTGTTACGGGATAATAGGCAGAAATGAATGGCCCTTCAGTCCGGAGTGCTGTGTTGTATGTGCTGTTGCGTAGTAACCAGTGAAATATTTTCTTTTTTTAAAGATTTGTCTGTAATTCTTTATTATTTTTTAATTTTTATTTTGAGATGTTATTTGTTGAGATTCCTTTTAACTGTAAACGGTTTACTAAATTAAGAGCATTTGCTTGATGTTCTGTTGTTGGATTGACTTTATTTTTGAGCACATGATCAAGTTAAAAACTTCTATATTATATTCCTTGTTTACTTTTATTGAAATATAGTATAAAATCTGTTATGATTTTTACTGTGAAAGCCCCAAAAGTGAACTTTTCCTTTATTTAAAATCATTGAAATGTATATAAACATCAGAGTGCCTTTATTACTATGCTAATGATGTCTGCCGTTTGACAGATGTGGGGACATAAATGTCAGGGACTAGCTTTATATACATATATATATATGTGTGTTTGTTTTTTTTTTCCCCTTCGTTTAGGCTTCTTTTATTATTGTTGTTCTTCAATGATTGTCACCTTTTTCTATGTAAATATGTACAATAGAAATTGTTGCCAACCAGCAGCACATTCAGCAGCCTGAGCCTGTTTCTGTTCACTAACTTAGCATGGTTACCGTTTAAAGGTACCTGGACAATAAATACATGCAATAAATCAGCGCTTGCGTTGTGTGTGTGTGTGCGCGCGCGCAAGTCCTCATGGGACAATATGTCAAGGCATTTCTGTATTTATTCATAAAAAAAAAAGTTAAATCTCTTTTGAAGTTGATCACAGCTGCAGTGTATCACTGCAGACTGAAGATGGTGCTCTATCAATAGATACACTAACACACAATATTTTCCCACCACAGAGGTCAGGATCATATGAAATTAAAAAAAAAAAAAAAACTGTGGCTCAACTTGCTTACAAATTGGAATCAAACGTGGGGAGAACAAATCTGCGGACACAGCTCTGCATCGCTGCCTGTGAACGTATTGATTTGGAATAAGTACTGATAGGTGAGCTTCCTGCGGTGACTGCCGGGAGTTGTGCTGCTTCTACCTCGACTCTCACACCAGCTAATCAACACTTCATACTGAGAACGGGCTGTTTGGAGCAGATAAGGTCACACTGCTGCTCTTCGCCTAATAGCTCACTCACGTTTGGGCTCATCTCAGAAAAATTTCAACCCCCTGTTTATATTTTCCCCCTTTGCAGCTTCTTGAAGCTAAATTAAAAAGCTTTCATTCATCATCTGAGTGCCAAGAAGCTGCAAAGCACCACTGCCTTTTTTTTTTTTTTCTGACGCACTTCTTTTGCACTCCTCAGCAACAGAGTGCGATTGTCTCCAGCTCCCTGCTGTTTCTTTGTGTCGCTGTCGATAAGATCTCTCCGGTTTGCTGACCTGTCAGTAAACACCCATTTGTTTGACACACTCCTTCCTTTGAATCATAAGAGTCAGAGATTCTAACCTTCATCCCTGAGCCAGCAGCTTGGTAGAAAGGAAATGTGTGCCATTTGCCCTGCAGTGGATAAGCTGGTGTACAGCATAACCACAATAAAGGCTTAGAAGATGATCCACTGAGCTGTAAGAGACATTCTCATGTGTTATTCACTTCCCTGTTGTACCATGTGTTGAAATTGTCACACAAAGGGCTGTGTTAATAATAAGGTAAGGTGATGATGGTGATGATGACGATGGTGGGGCCAGTTTTCCGTTTTAATTCCTCCAACAACATCATCAGATTTCATAAACAAACGCATAAACCCTGAGGCAGGTTGAAGGTGAATAAATTCGTTCACGCATTTTCCGCCATTATTCATTTTTAACGTGTTGAAATGATGAAATGTCGTTCAGACGAACCATCTGAAGAAACCGTACTAACTCAAAGATTTTTATAAATCCATCTCCATTTGCCTTTGATTTAAGATGTCTTTTAATTTTAAGACTGGTGTGAGGAAGAAGGACACATTCATCAAACACTTGTGTTCCTTGTGACACTAAACAAACATTTAAATTTCCCTCAACATTACGTAAATAAAAAACAAAGAAAAAAATGTTTCTGAATTTCCAAAAATACAAACTTGTCGCTCGTAACTCTTTGAGAGGTCTTTGAGTTCCTTTCTGCGGAGGTTTCTCACACTTATGAGCTCAGATTATTAGCTCGAGGGGTCAGCTCAGTTTCTCACAAAACCTCTCAAAATTGCTAGAATGGAACTACAAAGAAATCTCATTCCACCTCCTGAAGTTTGTTAGATTATCAGCCGGTCCTGAAGAGCTCGATAAGATCTTGCTGCTACTCAGACTTTCAGTCTTTGAGTCACTCCGCACAATATGATCCTTAAAGCTCACTTCAGAGGTCGAGACAATCTTTGCTTCTGTAGGACATGAGGGAAAGGGAGTGGTGCGATGGAGCAGTGGCCTGTTCTCTTACCTCACAGCAATAAAAGTTCTGGATTCGAATCCCAGGCCTTGGCGCTTCTCCCCCCAACAGTCCAAAGAAATGCACATTAGGACTAATTGTTATCTACCTGTAGATGTGAGCGTGAATGGCGGCCTGTCCAGGTTATCCAGGCCAACCCTGCGTGGATAATCAGTACAGATAATGGATGGATATTAAGAACTAACTCACGGCTTTGTTACCTCCAAGATAAATATCAGCGTGGTTTCCAGAGCAACCAACACAGGCCGAGGTTATAAATGACATAACGACACATTTCCACCACAACAGGACTTATTTCTGTGGCTACAGCCTGCAGGCCGTTAACCTTCTCCAAAACGGATTGCCTGCTCTGACCACCCTTTTGTGGATATAATGAAGTCATTTATAAGTGTAACGTGTGCTTTAGTAAAAGCTGTGTTCCTGTGTAGACGTAGAATATTTTTCTCACTCAAATGTGTCAGCTCACAGATCTGAGATCCAAAAAAATTTAAGAACCATGACTATAAATGAGTTTTTTGTTGTTGTTGTTGTTTTTTTTTTTACATGTGGAATTCCAAATCAACTGCTGAGTAAAAATCACAACGAAATATCAGTGCATGGCGTCCGGCTGCTCATACTGGGGGGATAATGTGAAAGTATGACTAAAAAATAAATAAATAAATAAAAAGATGGTTGCAGCAGTGAAACAGTGTTTTCAAAAAATCTGAAACTAGCCACCAACAACTGTGTTGATCTATTCTAGTCGGGCAATCCAGTCTCCACATTGGTGCAAATATGTGTGAGAGGTCATCGATTTCTGTCCCCCGACAAAAATCCAGTTGAAACAAGAAACACAACGATGAACCAGTTCAGTTGTCCTTCTCCAACGAGTTTAATTTATTCTTTAGTGCCTTTCTTTTGAGCCCCGCGTGAACTGTAATGCTGCCAGGTCTGCACTCACCTCCCACGGTGATCCGTCTCTGTTGTTATCATTAATGCCATCTCTGTCTAATGAACCAAGATCTCTAATCTATTCTGCCCGGATATGGAGCATACTCCTGAATGTGTGATCATAAAAAAGAACCGTCAGCCTCAGTCGGTCGACACTTAAGGTGTCATTTACCAACGCCAGAGCACAGTGGTGTGTAGAAACACACAAAGATGGATGCAGAACATGGATGCAGAATAATATTTTTTCTTGTCATCAGTTTTTCACAGAAAGACTGACAGATTGACCTCCAGTAAAACATTAGAGCAGAAAATATTTTTATTTGGTCATGAAAGTGTGTATTACATTTGTAATGCAGTTCTAAAACATTTGATGAACATTTATATTTATACATATATATATATGTGTACTGTACACAGAGAGATTTTAAAGCTAAATGTATAAATAGTTTTAAAATCTACGTATGAAACAAAACAAACAGGAAAACACTTCAGTAAATACGAGGATGCACAGAGTAGGGCAAACACCAGGGGATCGGTCCGTGCAAATGGGAAATGCTCTGATTGGAAATGAGTCTCAGGAAGGAAAACCTATTTTATACAGTTAGAAGAGAGTACAACTAAAAGGCAAGAAGATGCTTCTTCTTTTTTTTTTCAACTCTGAGGTAGGACACAAGCTTACGGCAAAACAGAGAGAGAGCAGGATACTGGAGATCTACTGTCAGTTGGGGGAGAGAACCGATTTACCCGGCGAATTAACATAATCGTTTCACAGCTTTCTCACAAAATACACATTTTCCTAGATATAACACATAACTCCTAAATGTTCCAAGTGCTTATTGATAAACAGATTCAATATATAAGAATTTACACCAAAGAGAATCCTCATGCCATCACGATCAGTGCAAAATACAAGTAAAGCAAGAAAACATGTTCAATTTTAAGTGGGATCCAAAAGCTTTTCCCCTAATAACTATTTTAACAAGAACAAAAGCACCTTTTTTTTTAAACTAAATTCATGTTAGCTAAAAGTGTTTGTGAGCTAAAATATATATTTTTCAAATGGACCAGTAATATCTTGACAGGACAGAGAAGCATCTGCATGCAAAATCGCGAACAAACAGAAACAAAGAGGAACTGAGAGAAACCACCTGAAAGAAAAGCAGCCCGTTTAAAAAGAGCTAGGTAACGTTGAGAGGCTGAAGCTACAGATCTTTAAATCCTCTGTTGAACACAGTGCACGGCGTTCCCGTTCAATGGCTGAGCTCCTGACCTCGGTACAAACTGAAGCGCCACCTTCGACCTGCATCAAACCCTGTCTGGGGTCAAATAAACAGCAAATGTTGAACACGTTTAGTTCCCTGCACGGTTGCCAAACTTTCTATATCTTTGGGACTATTTGGAAGGAAAAATATACTGTAACACGAAGAGACACATTCTGTGCTGCTCTGAGAAAGTGCTTGAAGGGCGTGGACTCTCAGTCGCCGCAAAAACTTCAACGAAGCAGCGGTTAAGGCAAATGGTGGGAACAGGAAATACTGAAGAATTCTCACTCTCTGGTGAAACTATTCTGTCTGATCTTCTGTGCTCGAGTAATTTGCAAACCAAAAGTGTGAGTATTGTGATTAGAGGTTTCCATATTAGGTGCTGCAGCATCTCTTGCGAAAGGTTTTCTGTACTAAGTGGAATCATTCGTCAAGTCTGCTGCTGAAAGGGCAAATTCAGTGTCACCGTCGCTTCTCGTGGCTCGACGGCGGGCCTGTTGATCATTTCGCACTCATTCTGTCTTACGTTCTCCTCGTTCATCTGTGACACCTCCGTGGATCCAGCTTCAAACCCGGGCACGGTGTTGGCCACGTGAACTACATGCACCTTATTTCTCCGTTTTTTGCTGAGGATGCAGCTGAACACTTTCTTGAAGCCTTTGCGGAAGTGCTTGGACACCAGAGCGTACACGATGGGGTTGACGCAGGAGTTGGCGTAGGCCATGCAGTGAGAGAGAAGCCTGAAGGCGTACGTTGTCTGATTGAAAGGGAAGTGACCGTACAGGTAGCACAGAATCACCACGTGGTATGGCAGCCAGCATATGCAGAAAAGCACCGTGACGATGATGATCATTTTGGTGACTTTGCGCTTGGCCCTCTTGGACTCTGACATGCCGTCCAGAGGGTCGACGGCGGTCCAGAGGTACTTGATGGTTCGGGTGTAGGAGAGGCTCACGATCAGCACGGGGATGACGTAGCCGAACAGGAAGGTGCACGTGTCCAGCACCTTCCGGTTCTGCTCCTCCCAGCCGGGGATGCACACGGTGCTGTTGTACTCGATCAAGTCGTAGTAGCTGAGATACGGACCTGCGAAGACCAGGGAGAGGCCCCAGATGATCACCATGGCTACCACGGCATTACAAGGAGTTCGCAGCTCTCTGGAGCGCAACGGGTAGCGAATAGCCAGGTACCTAGAAAGGCAAAAAATAAAATAAAATAAAATAAAATAGGCCTTAGATATTATTCACCAACGACGGACATGCCGAGTGGATGTAAATATTCCACCAGGTCATCATTAAAACAATATTTCAGCTTCACCTTCACGTTTTAAACTAAAACCTTCAATCTATTCAATCTGTTTTTTTGTTTTTTCTTCTAAATCCACGTCATCTTGCATTTTCTGTAAATTATTAGACCCGTTTAACGTCCATGATACATTTCCGTACTACACTTTCTCTACATGCTGACATTTGATTCAGCGAGTTTGATTACATGAGGGCAGCGGACTGCTCCTTGTGCTTTGCTTTTGATGGTGCTGAACAGGCACAATTCCCAGCATGCACGGCGTGCTGTGATGCAGGAAGAACCTGATGTTTTTACAGCGCCTTACGGAGAAATGACTCCACTCTGGATTTTCCACTTTACAATCTGCTGCGTCTTCTCTGATGGATGGGGAGTATTTAAAGTGTTTCTGCTTCTCTCGCCGAAGGCAGGGATTGTGGGTAAAGCTTCAAATCCATGTCCTCCCTGACACTTCAGCCTGCTCTCTTGAAACAGAGAAAATTGGTCCTTTTTTTTAAAAAAACGAAAAAGAGGCCAGAGACATTTAGCACTCAAAGGAAATGGAAAGAAAAAAGAAAATATCTTGAAGCTCCTTGTCACGTCTGGAGGTTCAGTGGCTCGGGGAATAACAGATAAATGAAAAAAGTACTCCACGCTTGGTGGCTCTCAAAATAGATACTTTTCATGTACGAGAAGATGTTTTGCTTTAAAAATAAAATAAATAAAAAAGGAAACCATTTACATTGTCAAAGCTGATGTTGGATTGCTTGACTGCAGTGTTATTATACATATTAAGTTTTTGCAGCACAGGTTCAAAAAGTTTTTAGATACATTCCTTCATTACATAACGTTAAACAACGTTATGTAATAATGATGCATATACATTATCTTCTACTCACCAGATCTCAAGCACTCTCAAACTGCGAGTTCAATTAAATTCCTCAATATAGAATTGCCTTTATATATATATATATATATATATAAGACCATGTTCACAGTGGAGACTTCTTAGGCATGAAGTCACAGCGGACACACTGTGAGTCACAGCGAAAATGGATAGTGTGTGTGTGTGTGTGTGTGTGTGTGGTGTTCTGAAAGTCCAAACAGAGATGTCAGTCCTGTGGGGGATTCCTGGATGAATGTGTCACCGTAGGATGTTGCTTTTCTGTTCTTGTCACACACAAAGTGAACAGCAGAAATCCTTTTACCTCTTACTTAGATGTTCCTGCTCTTTTCCACTTTGAGGAGGAAACGTCTGGCGACGTTATTGAATCCTCTGAAGTGTAAACACAGGTGGGGCCTGCCACAGATGGCATCTGCACCCTGACTCTGTCCATATTGACTGAGCTGACTGTGTCGTCCAACACCATAATGACGGCTTAAAGCCTCCCATGTGATGGATTTACTTTCCTACCAGGGAGAGGGCGTGAATGTCTCATAAAATATTCAATTACAGATCTCTGTGAGGTCACACAAGTCTCTGATTCAATAATGCGCAGTTTTGGGGTGGTCATAAAAAAAAAAGAAAGTCTGTGATTCAGTATTTTTAAGGCCCCATGTGTTTCTCTTGCCTGTGCTTTTCGTCTTAACATCCAAACTGTGTGATTTTAGAAGTGTCTGCTTTATATTTGGCTCGTTGGTCGAGTGCCGTGCATCTCCCGCAAGGTCGCCCAAGGCTGGGGCATAACAGACTGAAAGACTACACCATGTTATCATCAAACTTATTTGCTCGTCTCTTCAGTACTAGTGTGCATACATGCTGGTTAAGATGTGAATATAATTCCCATCAGCAAATAGAGTCACTGCAGTGTGGGCGCTTAAACTAAAGATATGTGGTCGCATAACTAGTGCATGACGGAGGGGGAGTCCATATTGAAAAAGGTCTGTGCATCACCTTTTCAAGTGAAAGGGTTGCACTTCTATTTTTTAATATTCACATTTGTCAATAGTAGATGATTTTTTTTTTATTTTTTTTTTTCATTTTGGAGAAGATGGACGCCATACTTTGGAAATGAAGCGTGAAGCTGTTGAAGCCTTTGACGGCCATTTTGATACGAAAATAGTTTCTGTGAGGAAACCTGCTGCGCTGCTCGATGGTCGATCATCACTGTGAGCTGTGCGTTCGTTCAGCGCTGTTTAGCTTAATGTTCGTTCCCCATAATATTTCTACCAGCGTGTGCATAACATTACATCTTTAATGGCACAAAACAGCAGGAGAGCCAGGCGCTTCACTCATTACACACCTTCTTTATTCCCTCTCTCTCTTTAGTGATGATTGTTTTAATTAATGCCTTTAGATCGATAATCTGTGGGCTGAACTCAGATGACACATGCATCAGGCTTTGTTTCACAATATAAATATATTCTCATAAAATATTGTGTGCAAAATATATCAATTGATCAACAGCTGGAAAAAAAAATGGCAGAGACATTAAGAGCAAATAAAGAAGACCAAAAGAGTAAAGATGATTACGGCAGTTATTAATCTGAATTTTCATGAATATTAATTTCAGGGGTTTCTTTTGAGTAGAGGAATAGATTAATCAAAACAAAACAAGGAGCGTGAATTAGACATTTCTGTGAGTAATGACTGATCTGCATTTCCAAGCTTCTGTTCCCTCTTATTCACGACTTAAAGCACTTTACATCACTGGCCGTGTTCAGTGCTTCACGTTCGCATCTTACGCAGCAGTGTTGCAAAGGGAGCAATTTAGTGTCTTGTCCAAGGACGTTTTTGACAAGCGGACAAGAATCAAGACCATCTGGCTGGTGGAAGAAATCTGAAGATTTTGTTGACAGTGAACTCACCTCATTAATTTATGATTGTTAGAACTGCTTGAATAAAATAAACAAGCAATTTGAAGATGTCAAGTTCAGCTGTGAGGACATGTAAAGCTGCCACATAAAAAAAACCCCACAACAACAACTTAATAGCTGAGCTGCTAATAGAAATGTCCTATTGAAATGATATTTAGAGCCAACAGTAGCAACCTTGGGCTTTTGGAAAATGTGCCCTTCATTTTGAAAAGAATTTGCAAAGCTAATATTTATTGGTCACTCTAAATCAGCTTTAAATGTCCCAGATGAGGCAGCTGGAGATGCTAATATACGTACCTGTCTACAGAGACGGTGGCGAGTGTGAAGCTGCTGGCGTACATGGTGAGGTTGATGAGGAAGTGCACCACTTTGCACATGAAGGAGCCGAACACCCATCCCTCCAGAGAGTAGATGGTGGCTTGGAAAGGGACGCAGAAGATGATGAAGAAGAAGTCGGCCACGCTCAGGTTGAGTATGAACAGGTTGGTCGTGTTGTATCCGACCTGCCCGCTCCGCAGCAGCACGGCGAGCACCAGGCTGTTGCCAATGGTGCCCAACAGGAAGATGAGGGAGAAGACCACCGACACGATGACGCTGGTGGGGTTCAGCTGGTAGCTTTCAGACACGTTTACCTGCCCCGCGTCAAGCCTGCTAAAATCCTCAAAATCAGACATGTTGCAAGTCTGCAAATGGAGAAGAGAGACACATATATGCAGCAAACTATAGTCTGCCTCCTGAGCATCAGACTGTTTCAACGTAGCTTGTGTGTGACGCAAACGCCACACACACTGCTCAGGCACTGGTGTCCTGCTTTGACTGGATGACAAAAGGAGCTCACGCAGAAGAAAGTTTATTCACAAGATTTTTTGTAATCATGCGAAAAGATGTTGATAGAGCTTCATGCACTGAGAGATTTCCTCATCTAATTAATCCCCGTCCAATCATGCCATGCATACTAATGAAACAAGAATGAAGTGGGAGAAGCCGTTTTTGGCAGACGTGTTGATAATTATATTATGTATTTTGTCACAACAAAGGCTGCACTGCAGTTGGTTTGTAATGAAAGATTACCATTATGTGACAGCCCTGGGCCTTTTTCTGACTTCTGTTGTTTACATTCACATCACATCCAACACCCCCATTTCACCTCTGACTGCTGATCACAGCACAGTTTGTCTGAGTTGAGGTTCATTTCATAAATCAGTTGTTTAAGCAGAAGATTTTTGTGTGGCCGTCCCTTCTTACAAGTCCTGCTTTCTATTACACAAAAGGAAAAGTGGATCACTTTTAATGTGAAGGCATCACAATATAATATATTACAACTATTTATTGGCTCCAAATATGAACCAGAAGGTTTTTAGGTAAGAGGACCGAGATGCTCACAGCAGCTGATTTGGCTTCTCTCAACTACAATCCAAAACAATGTGCCCAAATTTCAGAGCTGTCTGGGGGGGGGGGGGGGGGGTCATGTTGTCAGACTCACAGGGTGAAAATGAAAAATCTATCTCAGAGTTGGGGACAAGGGGGGGAGCTTTTCTTTGAGAACAAAATAACACATCCATTCAAAGTGAGAAGGAGCTTCATTTGTGACAGTTTCCGGGCATGGCCGGTGTGATATTAGGGTTTCTGGCGTGATGCAGTTTCGCGCTCCAGCGGTGTTTGCTGGTGAACACACCAATGACGTCAAAGCCCTGATGTATGAATGAGTTCTGTAAGATTAAAAATTGGTTGGATGGGGGACGTTGATGAGTCATCGTGAGGACACACACACACCCACGCAAGGCAACGTCTCCAAACATTCAATTCGAATTCCATTTGCATAATTTGTTCAGATCTGGGATCTCGCGTTGAAGGAGCCGCAGCACCCTTTTAAAGATCATTTAGATTCATAGAAATGTTCCACTTCAGAAGATGAAGAATGAAGAATGAGGAATCCAAAAACTCATTCATTCTTTAATTTTAGAACAATTTTCGCTCCATCCTCCTGAATAACTTCTGTAGCTTCCTTTTTTTTCCACACCTGACATCAGAGTGAGGTCAGATCACAGGTGAACTGCCATCTGGGGGCTTTGTCATCATCATCCACTGTTGTCATCATTTCCAGCACAGAATTTGTGTTGCAGTGGGAAATTCCAGTCACATAAAGATTCAGCCTGCATTTGATAGCACCACTCAATTCAAGCTGAAGTTACAACCATTCCAATTTTATGCACATTTTTTTCATGGACTCCCCCTGAAGGTTAGAATCAAGGTTTCTGATTGGCGCAATGCTTTACATAGAAGGCATGATTAATGAGTACATCATATCTATGGCAGGATAATTGTGACTGTGCTTGTAATTCATGATCTGAAATGGCATTGCAGCTCCGAGCAGCTCAGGTAGCAACAAAGCTACTTGTAGATTGACAGGATTAGATTTTCTTCTGGCAGCTGTCTCCCCAGAAAATAAAGATAAAGAAATCCCAGAAATTCCCTTTAAAAAAAAAAAGGAAAATGCTATAAATAACAAATACTGACACACCGTGGCATTATCTGAAGTCATCCTCCATCTTTTACGTTTCTATTGCGCAAATCTCAGCACTAACCATTCTAAAATTAATAATTCAAGAGTATTACACTTCCAA
The DNA here is from genome assembly GCF_900963305.1 of Echeneis naucrates. NCBI lineage: Eukaryota > Metazoa > Chordata > Actinopteri > Carangiformes > Echeneidae > Echeneis > Echeneis naucrates. The sequence goes on from NC_042518.1 coordinate 4,749,808, forward strand.
CATCCTTTGAGTATAAAATAGAGAGCTGCTATTTAGATTCAGCTGCATAATCAGAATCGTGGTCAAGAGCAAAATGAAGAGGATGCCCTCATCACGCTCAGTGGCAAATAAGCGACCCTCTAAAGTGGAGATAATAGACGTGGGAATGTATTCTGCTCTTATGAAAAGGCAGGACTGTAGTATTGGCTGCTGGCTGCTGCAGAGGATTTGTCCTTGTTGCTTCGCTCTCATGCCTGACTCTTTCATGATGTGGCTGAACCCCCCCCCTCCCTCCCTCCTCCTCCTCCCACCCACCTTTTTCCTTCCCACCAAGTAAGACAAATCTGGGCTGATATTAAATCTCTGACTGCAGTGGGGGCATCAGGGCTAAGATCCCTGCCTGTGCTGAGCATGTGCAGGGGTCCTCTGGGGCGATCAGAGAAAACAGGGATTCACCTAAAGGAGCTGACAGGTTGTGGAATTTCCAGACTTTAGCTGAGCTCGAACACGTGACACATGTGATGGCATTATCGGTTTTTATTTATTGACGAAACAATGGGCAATGAAAACAGGGAGGGAGGAGGGAGGGATGGAGATGATGCAAAGAGTCTTTGGGAAAATATTTTTAAAGGAGGTCTGGCAGGTCGTTCTTAAAACTGACACAGATGAGGCAACACGCTGCATCTTTAATCAATAATCAGCTGGAGTGACACACAAAATGTCAAATGTCTGACGGGATAGAGATTAACAGTCAAACTTCAGAGATCAGCCAAGCTGCAGCAACATTTCTGCATCCTGAAATCAAACGATGACGGGGGAAATCCCTCATTGTGTGAGAATCCTTTCAGGTAACTTCTAATCTTGCATAAGCTGCAGAATCAGCATGCAGAGCAGGCAGATGCAGTGAGATAAACCTACCAGGCTGATGACGGGTAGATGCTCAGATGAGGAATGACACTCCCAGCAGACTCATGCTCTTCTTTTTTCCGCTGAAGCCCCTGCTCCTCCGGAGTGAGCTGCGCTATCTGCTCGTGTTGCTGCTATCTAACTCTTTCCTCCTCCTCCTAAACCCCCACCTCTTTCCCCCTTCTAGTGAGGTCTCCTCCTCCTCCATATTCACTTTAATTTTCACACCTCGCTGCAGAAACGGATTGCAGAGCGGAGGTATGGAGGGAGGCTGCGGAGCCTGACAATCTATTCACCATCAGTGCATGCCGTCAAATAACCTCAGACCAAACATGGAATTTCCAAATAAAGAGCCCAGATCAGGCAACGGCCATCTGCATGAATTTTGAGCAAGGCATCTTGAATAACAGGTGGGGGAGTCACAGGAAAAATAATATTGCTAAATTGTTAGAGCGTTAATTAGTGGGTGAAGTCAGTGTGAGATTTTTAAAACTAAAAAAGGCAAATGACTATATCATTACAGATAACTGACAAATCTAATTCAATCATATTCCTACACATTTTCACTTAGAGTTAATGCGTTCATGTTCCCCTGAATAAATTTCATCAGCAGTGTGACTGCTTTGGGGATTACAACTTGTGTTCAAGGCGCGTCTTTATTTGCCATCAGACACAGACTGCTGATTCACAGAGCTTTAGAGTTATATAACAACTGAGCTGTTTTGATGTGAAATGCACATATGAGAGTCTTTCCCTGCTTAATGTTTGAAGTAGATTTAAATCCAAAGCTCGTTTCCTGTCAGAAACAGCAACAGGCAGCTCATACTGCCGAAGTTTGGCTCATTTAATCCAAAATACAGACTTAGATCAAATAATGAATGACTGTAGTTTTGTTAGTGAAGCAACATCTTCAGCATTTGTGATATTGTCCCGTCCGTTGTTTTCCGTTTGTTGTCCTCTTGGATTTTTCATCTCTATAAACCACAGAATCAGAGTCATGTCATACTGGAGGGTAATTTAAAATGATGGAAAATCAGTAAAGGGTCAAGCTGACTTTTTGTTATTCAAATAATTGAGGTGGTGGGGGACAAACAAGGGACGTGAATGACTAATGCTAGAAAGCGCAGGCCGATAGAACCACTATCACTGATTGCTCATTCAGGGCTATGATTCACATAATCATGACAAACACATCTGCTAAATAAAAAGCCTCTTCATGGAAAATTATTAAGGTCCGTGACCCAACTGAATGAAACCATGACTGCATTTATATTTTGAAAACGATACAGAGGCTGTAGCTGTGTAGCTCCCAGTGCCTCCAGCCTACCACCGCCATCCATCAGACTGGGATCCATACCCTTCTGCTATGATGTCCAGCTGCCGGGTAAAGGACTGAGTTACATATCACTGATTTACTCAAAACACCAATTGTGAACTAGAGTGAGTCACCCAAGCTCCCGGGCATCATTGCCTTTCCCAGTGAAGTGAGTTAAAAAAGTCAACAGGCATCTCTGCTTTCCCTGCTGAGGCTGAGCCGGCTTCAGCCCTGAAACCTGAATGCAACATCGCGACCCCTCTTTCTGACAGGTTTCTATCTTCGCTTGTACCCAAACACAAGCGCTGACATGTTGTCTGCGCCGCTGTTACCCCTCATCCATCAACAAACCAGACAACGGCAAAAAAAAAAAAGAAAGCAGGGCACCCATCTGTGGCAAACATGCTTCGACATCCATCGCTTTACATTAGCTGACTTAAACTGCTGTCTTTCTTTTTCAACAGTGAGAGAGTAACTTTAAAATTCACAAACCCCAAAACAAAATCTCTAGATATTTATCGTGGTCTTGGTTCTTCACTGGCTGCTCACGTCGCAGGACAGCCTTTTATTCTGAGAGGCTGGTTGTAGAAAACAGACGACAAAGGAAACGGAGTCGTTTGGACAATGATGGATTCTGGCCACAAATTAACATCCAGGAATTCCTCTGTGTGCTGTTCCACATGAACATTTCCATGGCAACCAGAGGTGGATCACTTTGAAAACACGGTGAAAACATGGGATTGTTTTAGCACCCAGAGCACCGGGAGTTGACGTTAACAGTCCTCAAAGAAATCCCGTGAATTAGTACATTATTAAAAGGTAGCTTGAGGGCAACAGTATCTATGAGATCTACTTCTGCTGCCAACTCAGGCCTCGGCGGTAATGATACTGTTTGCCACCAGTGATATACCATAATAAAACAAATCAATCCAGACTCTCATCATATACAGGCACTTTTCGGCTTTTAATTTTAAGACCAAAAAAATTAAAAGCCTGTGGCAAGGCAGCATCCCTCCCTGCTTCTGTTTTAATAATTTAAATTTTTTTTTACCATTTATTATGGGGTTAGGGTTATTATGCATTGTCCCAGTGGCATGGAAGGATGCTGCTTGCGCATGATGAAAGTATGCCAAAAATACTGATTGGCTCATTAATCTCAAATTGCAAGGCCTCTCGAAAAATGTAATGTTCCCAGCTAAATTACGTCGAACAAACCTCAATGGGTCCTCTCCCGATGCGCAAGAACACGCAACCAATGTTGACGTTTAACAGTCAAAATCATTGAGGTTGCGAGTGACTCATTTGTATGCTGCGTGCGATGCTGTTTTTAACGGACAGGACTAATCAGGGTGAAAAACCTTGAAGGTCTCTCTGAGGTGGCGTGTTCAGCATCACATACTCAACTTTGGCCCCCGCAACTCACGAAAGTAACAGAGCACATTCTGTTGTGAGAGGTTTGTCACAGCTTCCCTTCAACTATTTGATGAACAATTAAGGAGCTGTTTCCAACCTGGAGATTAAGACCCCTTAAAAGGGCCTCAAGATAGATTAGCAGAGCTGTGCGATAATTAACGTGGGAGGTTCTGCTGTTGTTCTGCTGAACTAATTTGTATAGATTTCTTCGGCCATAAGTGTAATCTTTGGGGAGAGGGGATTTTTTAGAAATTGTCAAGCGGCCCAAATAATTCAGAAGAATTTTTGATGTTTTATAATGTAGCTCATTTCATGTTACTGTGTGAATGTTGTGAAGCCAAACGCACAGTAAATGTCCCCGTAAGTTCAATTTACTACAAATATAATATAAAATGCCTTCTTATAGTGATCTGAGGAAATGTACAAACATCACTGGCAAAGTTATATAATATGTCACAGCGTCATTTTATGCATCTTTCAATTAAACCGTCTCACTTTTAGCAACCAGTTGGGCGAAAACAGCAATTATTGTAATGCACATATGGCAGGGCAAGCAATTACGCCCAGCACACGTGGGAGTGAGGGAGCCAGTCACCAGAGAAGAGACACATTGACTGTTAATTTATCCTCAACAATGCCAGCATACATCTGAGTGGTTTACCCTTGGTATAATATTTAATAGCACCTATGAATTAGACTGAGCCAATGATGACAATTAATCTCCTCATGTATGTCTCTCTGCAGAGAACAATGAAATCTAACCACATAATTTATTGTATTCACATATCTTTATTTAATTCAATCCATGTGAAGTAGCTTTTCTGTTTCTTTGTTTTTTAGCAAGGAGAAGTTACAAAGCCTAAATTGTGGAACCATCTCATTATCCTTTGGTTAGCGTGCTATTCGATGACCTTCAGTGATGAAAGATTATTATGGATCCTTTATTTGATTTAAAAAAAAAAGAAAAAAGTATCACCCAAGAACACAATATAGCAAACAAATGGAAGCAGTGGATAGCCAGCAGCTCTCCTGTTGTACTGAGTCAACAGGTTTTTTCGGTGGAGTTTGAGCTTAGAACAGAATGATGAACGGTTAAATAAGGTTAATTTATGTATGAATCCGAGCACCACCTTCAAGTCAAAATATCATTTAGTCTAATAGGCTTACCTTTTTATTGTCATTTTGATATTACCATTTAGCTCGAAGCAACACAGAGGCAGTAACCTGTTCTGTTTTTTATGAGTCTTGTTATGATGACAAATGGTGGAACTAATGTTTTCTGGGAAATCTGCCTCTGAGAGAATTGTTTTCTGTGCACTTTTAAATAAGCTTTGAATGGAAGCAAATCTCTCATCAGTGCTCTGGGACTGTGAATCAGGGCGGCATGTGATGAGACGATTTGACGGCAAGGTTTGATTGCAGACAGGAAATATGTCAGTATGCCACTCCAAATTGCCTGCATGGGTCAGTCCGAGTCCCGGCGATGTAGTGGGAATCATTATCCCCTGGTCGTCATAGAAACCAATGCAGATGAGGTCGTGGCGAGAATACAGCAAATTCGTCTTGGGGTTTGCACCCACTGGGCTTGTTTCTCCAGTTTGCCTGCATAGCAATAATGACAACAATACCAAATCACAGTAATAATCACAATAATAATGAAATAAGCAGCTTTTGAAAGTGCCTGAATTTGGCAGTATTTAAATTTATCAGAATTTGACTTGTTCCGCTCTGTGAAAACTGGTTGTTTGGTGCTGCCTGGTGATGTTAGACCAAGGAGGTTTGACTGGGCTTTGAAATCAGGAAAAATGCCACAATAAGCCTAATCTCAGAGCAACAATGGCCAACGTGGATAGACAGTAAAGTATTTTGGCATTGTTTCCTCTGTAAACACAACTACTGTTTGACCATATAGCTTCATATTGAAGTGCAACCTCGACAAAGTTTGACGCAACGACGCCAAAGCAACGATTTCATGGCAGTGTTGTTTCAAAAAGACCTTTATTAAGAAAAGTGGTTGGTCAAGTCAGTAGTCAATAAAGGTAGGAGTGAGTCTGTTTAGACTCCAATCCATAATGTCATACTGATGCTCCGTGGGAAACCCTTCAGCAAACAGCTGACCGATATAATTGATCGGCAGGAAAGGGAAACATTCATTTTCCTCTGAAACACCAATTCAAACAAAACTCAGTCAAAACAACAGATGGATGGCTCTCTGGGTGCCATCTTCGAGTTACTGCTTGCGTGTGATCAGCCAGAAAACAGGAGATCAAACTGAGGAAAGTTGATTTGAGGGAGCGTGGCTTTACACTGACCTTCGCTCTTACATTGCAAATATTACTGAAACACACGACTACATTTTTTATTTAGAAATCACGCTGCCACTGTCAACTCTGGAGTCTCCCCTTGGAATCAGAAAGAAGAATGAGTTAAGGAGTGAAAGACAAATCTAGCAAACCTTCTTGTGACATTCTTTACACATATAGGAAATGTTTGTCCCAATGTGCCACAGCCTCAGCTGTTCTCCTGAAAACAGGATCTCTTCATTCCTGCATGAAAGAAAAGCTTCTTGTATTTTTGCTCCAAGTAATGTTCTCGGTGCAGTCATTGGAAAGAGGTGGGTGTTTATAAGCATGCAGCAAGAATCCTGTACTTAATGTTCCTGCAAAAGTAAACCTGTTTTCACAAAAAAAACAAACAAACAAACAAACATTCTTCTACTTCTTTTTGTATATAAAAGATTTTAAATTGATTTAAATTAGATTGTATTAAATCATATTAAAATAAATATATCAATTTGCTTTCCTATTATGGTAAATTGATGTGCAACTCACTTCCTGACGGAGCCAAACTGACCTTGACTGGCTTCTTATTGATTATGGCACGCTGTCAAAGCAGACGCCCCTGCATCATCGGGCTTGTTCAAGAATCTAGTGCTGGGAAAATAAGAAGCAGAGACAATTACAAGCAGAAACAAAGAGTCACGTACTAAAGAGCGACAGCTTCATTGATCAAACCTGAAGCAGGAAAAAAAAAAAAAATCACTAAATCACCATGGATAAGTTGGCTCAAGTTTAAAATAGCATTATAAAAACATCCTTAAAATGTTATCTCTGAACAATCTCAATTTCTTATGAATTTCCAAACACACATAGCTGAGCATTGCTATATTTCACAAAAATAAAAAAGTTCATCATTATACCTATAAAAGTGAATTAATTTTTCTTTTTGGTGATGAAATGTTGCTTATAATAAGCAGTTTTTGCTTTTGAAGTCAATGTGCTGTTTGTGTTTGCGCTGACATGGAGATACTAAAACTTCCAGAACGAAGAACAAGAAGCTTTTCATTGTCATTGTACACACACTGAGATCAATGCACACACATCGAAATTACATTTACACTCTGAGAAAGATATGTATAGGCCTCCAGACAACCACACACACACACACACAGGGCCCCACATGCGAAGAGGCGACCCTCTTTTCAGAGTGAAGGCGCCGCTATTGCTCCCCGCACCTTGGAGCAACTCGGAGTGGGTGCCTTGCTCAAGGGCACCTTGGCAGACAGAAGCATAAAGTCAGATGAAGTTGACATTTATGCCAAACCCACAGGGCTCACATGAGCATAATTAACAAGTCAGCATGAGCTCATAAAAATGCCACCAACACTTGGCTCTGGTGTTTGGCCACAGATGTGAAGCCTGGTTTTGTTTGTTTGTGCTGTCAGAGTGAAACAGGTTTAATGAATTGTTGTGCTGATTACAGTGAATGAAAACTGGCTGTATAATATCCAGAATTTTGTCCCTCCCTTATCCGTTTTTCAAATGGTTGCTTGACTGGTCTGCCTGACACTTGCATATTTATTTCCAGCAGTGGCATTGTAGGATGCAAATTACTTTTATCTTCACTGCAGCATGAATCGAAACTGTAATTATGTGGGTTGTACTTTTGTGTAATTCAGTCTGCATTGTGTAGGAATGACTGCAGATGTCAACCGCCGCTCTTTTAACCCATTTGTAACCAAACCAATCCAATCAACGATAAAAAAAATTAATTCTCACTGGTCTCAAGGACGGTTTATTTCAGCTCCCATTTTTTCATGTTTTTACTACGTAGAATAAAATCAACTGAGTTCTTGCACGCTCAGCGATTCACATGTTATAATGACTTTAATTAAAGGCTTTCCTACGGTGGCCGACAAGGGCCAAATGCACTGCAATGGCCGAATGTGTCTCAGTTAGAAAAAACATCTTCAAGTACAGAAACCATGCGAACTCAAACACAAGTCTAAACAAGGTACAAAAAAGAAACAGAGACGATGTAATCCTAAAAACCAAGGTTCCAAGCACTTCCGTTTGCAGAGTTTTCCGTTTGCAGGTGGTTTCTTGGTTTTGCGTCGTTTCTCTGTTTGCAATGCGTTTGGTGACGATGCATTTGTCTTTGTTTGCAGCACGCTCCTCTTTTTGTACCTCTTTTAGACTTGTTTTTGAGTTTCACTTTTCTCTAACTGAGATGCATTTGGCCGGTGCAGTGCGTTTGGCCCTTGTCGGCCACCGTACTTTTCTCTTTAGCTTTCATACATAATAATATCAAAAGATGCAAATGGAATTGTGGTTCTTAGAATAAGAGCAGAAAACATTCAAATTTCTTTAGTCAAACACTGTCCAATATTTTTTTTCTCTGCTTGCTGCCTGCAGACTAATGGAAAAGTAACATTTAACCAAATATTTCAAGCAAGCTTGCAATAAATATGGTCCATCAGTACCAAAGCAGCTGCTGAGGCACTGCGGGTGAACCAGTCAGGTTACTCAAGCATTCAAATCTGAGATGAGGCGTTCCTCATTTACTCATCACCTAGTTCTCCTTGAAAGCACTTTGCATTAATGGCACAACATTAATGACGCACAAAATATTCTGTGTAACCATAGCAATAAAGATTGTAGAAATCCCTCAAAAGGGTACTTGTGGAGGTAAAAATGACCAAAGTGTTCTCTGAACCATCTTTCTGCTACTGTTACTCTGCTCCTCACAACTTTGCCATTTGCTGTGACAAAAAACATCTCCGGTCAAAGAACACTGCAGCCTCCTCTCCAGTTTTCTCGCTGTGCTGTGAAATGGCATTTTTGATCTTGAGAAATTGAAGACATGTTCGAGCTCCTTGTTTGCTGTTTCACACCTGTTGTGTTGTGTGCTTATGCATGTGAGTGTTTCAATGTGCCAAATTAATTTTCTTAAATTAAGTTGTATGGTATACACAAAAGGCCAAGTTTGATTTCCATTTATAGGAAGAACATTTTTTTATTATTGATAGATTTTGGGAAGGACAGTACTAACAAAACACTGCAAGCGCAGGGTGATACAGTATTACGTTCACTATAAAGTGTGAAGACTTTCAATGGATTCATGGCCAGCAGAGCTGAATCATTTCTCCCCACACTGAGAATCACTGTGCTTTATTCAGAACCAGATACTCAATTTCACCTCAATTCACACAACAGTAAAGAGTCAGAAAGGCTGAAACATGATACAAATTCAAATGACGCAAAGCCCCCCCCCCCCCCTCCACAACATCATGGTTTGGCTTGTGGAGTGGAGGAGTGCTGTGCGACAGGGGACCAGGTGCATCAAGCTCATGCCTCAACTAATCTCATCACGATCTGGATCAAAATCTTCAGTGACAAGACAGTGACATCAGAAGTGAGAAGCTTCTAGCTCTAAACATCCACACATAGCCAGAAAGAAATGACTTTTACCCCCAGTCACTTTTTTCTTTCTCAGTTTCTGTCAACCCTTTTAACACAGATACATTCAGCTTCTCTTTGAAACAGGAGGCATGTGAGAGGTGCAAAAAATATGCTATTTGAATTGGGACTGATGTGAAACAAAAGAAGAACAAATATGTTTAAATATGAGCAGAATCTTTCAGTGGGTTTTAACAGATATCTTCTTGTTGATAAGTGTGAATTTCATATTCAAAAGGAATAACAGAACCTCATCAGGGAAACAAAGATACTTGGCATCCATTTTATCCATTTAATTTTAATTTCTGTTCTCCTTAGAGAGTGCAGTCAGAAACCATGAAACCAATAATAATAGTTTAAAATATCTGTATTTCAGCAGAATATAATGAGGTATCATCAGGTCTGGTGAAAACTCCCATGTTAGTGAAGCAGAAAAAAAAACTGATATTAGTTTTGGTCACAGTGAACAATATTTTGTTTTTATGTATTAGAAACTTTCCGAAATCATGAACCCCCAGTAGTAAAATCCATCAACATTTGTATTTATTGAGTCATTCATATATTACCAGACAATGCAAACACTGAGGATTGAACTAATTTGTTTCCTCATCAACATGTAAATTTATGCAGCACGATGCTACAACTGTTGAGATCTGGTGCATCATTTTGTTCAACAATGAGGTGATGAGGCATGAATATTTAGATATATTCTGACGAGTGTGACATGACGGATCACATCTAATCATCCGATAAAGGTAATTAGGCAGATGTGCCATTTGCAGCTGGTGGAAGAGATCGTCCAGCAGCAGCATCCACTTATCATTAAATATTATGGAAATGTCTCCAGTCAGCTAATGCCACAACACATTCCCCTCCAAGTGCTGGCATCGCTGGTCCTGTCAGACAGTTCAGTGGACTTTGACAATGTCTGTTCATCTCATGAATGGTAAAAATACCAGTACTGCAAAAGCATTTTGCCGGCTTTTACATGATAAATTAATTGCTGAGTTGTTTCCTCACCAACTGCTGTCAAGTAATTGTGTATCCTGTATAAATATCTATGAAGCTTTATTGCCCTCTGCTGTGCAATCACTGAATTGAACAGAGAACGGTAAAAATGACGTGATGGGCAGAAGGCTTTCACACTCAACTCATCTATGAATCATTTTTAACATTTGTTTAACCAGTGAATCAAATAGTCAAACATACTCAGTTCATGATGATATAAACCAGATAAAGCCAAGCAATTTTTTTCTGTGGTAAGTGTTTGTGAGAAAGATTCTGCTGCACAGGCATCACCCGCATATACTGCAGTTCACTGAATAAAGGCCCAAATCTGCCTAAAATTATCTGTGAAATCTGAGCAGTTACCTGTAAACAAACCAAAAGCCTCCTGTATAGGCAGGATAAATTATTATGGACTTCCTCATTTTTCTCCATGTAATTCTCCTTTGAAAGTCTCTGTGTGTGATCACGTATAAATCAAGTGAGCAGACTTACAAAATTTAGGGTGTGTTTGAAATAATTTATTCAATTTTCATACATGGTAATATAATGGATTCATCATAATCAGCATAAAAAATATGTATAGAGCAAATCATTAGTAAAAATGACAGACCCTGCTGGGAAAGTATGTGCTTTGTATTGTAAAAGGCAGGACTTTCACAGCAACTTCCAAGAGGATTTCTTCATGTGACAATCATTGATCCTGGTTATCGATATCCCAGATGTGCAGTTTCTACTAGATAATTAGCACAGCTTGAAGTTTAAATGGTGATCTGTGATTACGAAAGGCTGCAGTTGGACTGTTTAGACTCTCTCCCCTAAACAAAGAAGAAAACAAAGTCAGAAAAAAAGCCTAATTTCCCTCCACATACTCCATATAGTCATTAAAATTGTATGAAAAGGCAAATTCATCTTCTGCCAGTAAAGAAAGTTCAATGAGGATGAGTTTCCATGACAACAGTGTACCTACATGTGCTCCTGTTAGCATGCTACTGACGGCTAAGCTTTCCGGGTACCTGTTGTCTCTGCTGCTGGCGTCTGTATTCTTCTTCACTGGCAGCAAGAGCCTGAGCGAGAGCCAGATCCTCCTGCTCCTGAGGGCTGAGACACAGAGAGAAGTACCTCAGTGAGGAAACTCAAAAGCAAAACCAAACCTGTGAATCCTGTTTTATTTATGATGTGACAATAGCTGTGAAAACACAAAAGGCCTTCTGTGTATATTTTTCCCTTTTGGTCACACGCTAATCTTCAACAGTTTTAAGCTAGAGGTCAATGAGGAAAAACATTCTCCCACTCCCACACAGACAAGCAGCTTAGGACTAATGTGAAGCTGATAATAGGATATTTTTCTCAATATAGGTTGAGAACTTTACACACCTGAGAGCTGGCTGAACTGTCGGCCTTGACTCGGCCAAAGACATCTCCAGAGCCCTTTGTAAAGCCTGCTCCTCCGTCTGTAATGAGCAGCACACTCTTGTTTACATTTAACTTGCACTGCAGATGATTAAAAAAACAAAAAGAAAGAAATTGGGCGTTGTGTTTGCCGTAGTCGTACCAAGCCTGCCTGAAATGATGCTGAGGGTGGTATTACATTCTGTGCTGATAAAGAAGTAGGGATCCGCTGGGTAGTGCTGAGAAAGAGAGGTGAAAATAGGATGAGTGGGGAGGAAAGGACTGTTGTTTTAAAGTTCGTAGAATAGCCACAAATCTCCAGAATAGAAATGCTCACCCACTGTTGTGGCTTCTGCTTACACCGTTAGACACAGGCCTAGAGTTTCCTGAAGCAGATGAACTGGAGCTAGAAGTGGAAGACGAACCTTGGCTCCTGATCACAGCAGCATGTCTGAGATAAAAATTAATTAGATATTTGTGAGTCAATTACATTCCAGTTGAAATTACAGCAACATTTTAAAGGTGTAGTGTAAATGTACCCACCCAGATTTGGACAGAGGTTTCCCATCAGTCTTACAATCGTGGTCTAGTGGGTGCCGGTGTTTGAGACAGTAATTTAAATGGCACTGATCACATGTAACTCGCATCATTTCCTTCTGCTTACAGCCGCCTTTAGAACATTTATTTGTGAAAATCTGAAAAATAAAAGGTTCAATTATATATATATATAAATAAAATTATAATTTTTTTTATTTAGAAAGGTAAATCCACTCATTTTATATTAAAGTCATACTTTTCTCTTTCTTTGTGCCGGATCTGATTTGCAATCCCGATCAATGTGTTCACCGACTTTAATATCAGGCATTTCTCCTCTCTTGATGGGAATTGGAGTGTTGCACAAAGGACACACTGGAACCTGGACATCCTTTAAAATTCGGTGTTGAGCATTAGTTTTAAGCACGACATTAAAGATTTGAAAGGTTGAACACATTTCCATAATGCTTAACTTTAAGACTGAAACCAAGAGATGGTCGTTAGATTCTGTTCCTAAATTACACAGAATTTTGCCAAAGCACAACAATCATGTGATTGATAATAAGCAAAATCCAATGAGGTATGAAAATATATAAGTAAGGCGTCATGCATCTTGACACATTTACTTATTTTATATCTTTATAAAATTAAACACTTTTACCTTTTTGTATGATGATGTACATTTGTGATTTGCATATGTGATGTGGTCCTTGCAGAAAATCTCCTGACAGGCGTCACATTTCATAGGAAGAAAATCTGTCACATCAGAGAAGATTTTAGGTTTCGGATAAAAAAAGCAGTGGGGTGGTCATCTATTTCAACCTGCACTCACCTAAACGTTTGCAGCTCTTCTCAGAGCAGTGTTCACCTAAATCTGGGAACTCCATCACAGAAGTAGCTCCGCAGCTGACAGTTTTAAAACCTCAGCAACCTAGAGGAGGAGGAAAGTGTTCAGTATTTCACAGATGTAGCTCACAAAGTGCTGACTGTCAACACTGAGGAGGGGCGGGTTCACTAGCTAGCCTAGCTAATATTAGCTTCGGAATCAGCCAAGTCATTCTTGTGTTTGTTTCGCTCATGTCATGTCAAAACAAGCTCATTCTGAAAGAAGATGTCTTGTTCTTGGGTTTCTTGTCTCAGTCGCTGAAAACATAGATGCTGCAGCTAGTCAGGCTAGCCCAGGCTAATTTATACAATTAGTCTGGTTACATAACTTCAGTTCAGGATGGTTACGACCTTATGGATGGCCACACAACTTGCCCAACAAATGACAGAAATGATTTCTCTTGTCACATCGTTATTACAAGCTGTTTTCAAATCGCCATAAATTGTTTATCAACTACACAAACGCTAGCGGGCAGCTTGTGTGTTGCTAAACAACAGGCCCATGACTACGTTGTGTGTGAAGCATGACTTCGTTACAGGAAGATAAACGTGTGTTTCTTTACCCGACCCATCTACAATAACCAAAGTAACTACAGTCAACATTCTGGTTTTATTTTGAAGCGTGTGTTTAGCCAAAATGTGCTGTTAGCTGACTCAAGCTAGCAAGATGAATCCGACGTTTCGTTTGGTTTACTCACCAAATCCCGATTTCCTTTCAGTCGTTTTTTCTTTTAAATCAAATTCGGACGCAACGACGTTATCGTGAAACATCCAGACCGATCTAGGACTTTGTTGTCGGTGTCTTTTTTTTTTAGCTTTTTTCCTGAGCAACTGCGGGCTGTTTGTCTGCCAGGATGAGCTGCTGCTCGTCAAGTTTTGATGTGTCACGCACGCCCCTCCCACGTCGGTGACGTAAGGCCGACACCCGGAAGAGCCGCGTCACCGCAGGCGTGGTTCAAGTATAAAAAAGTAATAATTAAAAAAAGTGGAAAGGACAAGTGAAGTCTGGAAAGATCCAGATCTTCACCTGTCAAACAAACACCTCACTCTTTGGTATTCTTCTTTATGTGTTGGAAAACTTTAATAAAGTTAAGTTTTAAAAATGTTTTCTGTGAAATGTCTTTGCCACCCCCACACTTAATTTATCCCCTGAAGGTGAAAATGAAAACACTTTTCATTACTTCACAGCAAGAAGGTACTGTGTTCGAGACAGAATGGCTTTTTGTCCCTGACGGATAAGAAGCATGAGATGAGAGAAGATCTATGAGTCATACATAAATGAAGGAAATCCACATGCAATAACAACAATTACGACATCCAGTAAACAAAGCTGAAAAAATGGCCCCAGGTTGGTCGAAACCGCTGACTCATATATGTCACTTCTCCTCCATCTGTTTTTTTATATTCTTATTGCTGGATATTAAATTTTTAGCACTGATATTGCCTTATTTTGAAAATGTTATCATGAGTGACAGTGAGCAGTAAGCAAATTTACATTCAAAAGAATGAATTTGAATGTTGGATTATCCAGGAGAGGATCAGGTCAAGGTACTGTGTGCTACACGAAATCATCCGTGGATTTTATATTATTGAGGTGTTGGAGGTTTGATATAAATAATAAAAATAGGTTAAAATAATGTTAGCTGTTTATTTTAGTATAAGTATGTATAAGTTCGCTTCGGGATGTGAGTAAACGGTGAAGAGTGAGTCTCTTTTATGGGGAAACCCACAGGTTTATTTTCTGATTCTCACTCCGAAGCACAGAGAAGCAGTAATGCGAGAATAAGATGGAAACAGACTGCAGAAGAAGAAGAGGAAGAAGAAGAAGAAGAAGAAGAAGAAGAAGAAGAAGAAGAAAAAAAAAAAAAGGACCTGGGGAAGTCGTCACTGCCACGCAGTGGTCAGGAGAAATAACTTATAAAATCCTCAGATAACCCCGAAGTTTAAAATTAGCACAACGTTTTCAATATCGATTACTTTTCACACTTTTTATTCGTGTGCTTCTTGTCAGTGTCAATTTTATCAAAGGCAGTTTTATTTATTTTATTTTTTTTAAGTTTGTCGACCAATTTAACGGTCGTGTTCGCGTCAAAACAAAGATGGCGGCCAAGGGCTCACCTGGACAGGAAACACAAATTGGACAACGAGTTCTCAGTGACAGTTTTTTTTTCCCCCATGTATCCGAGAGGAGTCTTTGGCGTTTCTGGAAATAGAACAACAGTAAGTGTTCGTTGGCTATTTAAACAACACATGCTCTTTATCACGTTTCAATCTTTGCACACTGTATACACACACACACACAGACACAGATAAAATAGTTTTTTCTTCCCTCTCGTGTTTACAGTGGAAGTCCATCGCTGACCTAAACCAAACCAGACATACTGCCCTTCTGGTGAGTACTAACCTTAAACTGCAGTCATCTCATCACTGAATGACATTTGTGTCCAACAAATGACTCCCATCTGCACTTCTCTTGAGTGCAAGGCACCAAAATGACACTTCACTTCATCTTCATCAATGGACTGAGTATGTTTAGTTCTCATGGAAATTAACTTATCTTACAAGCTCAATAATACTTATTTGTAAGCAATATATAAGTGAGCATTGATTTGTTCAGCTGTTTTTGCTCTTGCTTTCGCGTTATCTTAAAGTAAGCATAAAATCAAATTTCTATCAATGTGGTTTTGGAATTTTGCCAGTTTAAGTGCACAGGTCATTTATAGTATTGATATGCATTTCTTACTCGTGGCTCTGCAGGTCTATATAAATAGTGAGGCACCATTTGCATTTCCACAAGACTTCTCTTGATTTCTCTTGATTGATCTTGGCATGATGCCAGTGACTTAACAGTGTTCCCACATGTTAGGGGATGATGATATGGAGTTAGAGACATGGCATGTGTGAAGACGTTTACCTGAGTTTCCCCATGGAGATAAGACATGAGTTTATTGCTTTGTAAAAATCCAAACTGATATCTGCTTCTGAGCTCCTGCTGGTTTGTTTGTGGAGGTAAATTTCTTTCAATTGTTTGGTCGGCAGCATGTGGGTGTTGTCCTGTGGGAGATACTTCTTTCCACCATCTTGTATCAACAATATCGCTGGAATAATGCAATGAGAGGGTGAAGAAATGTCCTTCTAAATGTTGCTTTGTGCTTTATGTCAGCTTTTCGATGGTTGAGTTAAAAATGCCTCTGACTCTGGATGTCTGGAGCTGTTAACATTAGATAGCCAGCTACCACTATGAAGTTTGCTCTTTTTGCTGTTGCTTTATATGTATTTGAAACTTCTGAAATATACTGTCCCAGCTGTGGGATGCGCTGGCCTTGGCATTGCTACTTCCACTGAGTTTTTGTCAGTCTGTGAGTCTTTACACTCACAAAATAGTAAATATTTAGTTTGAACGGTTTCAGTTTCTGTCACTGCCAGGGTTGTCGGGAGTCATACCAATGATTAGCTGAGGCAGAACAGAACTTAACTGGCATAGTTGTCATGGAACCCTTTGGTTCAGTATTATCTTAATTAATTTCAATGTTTCATCGCACCAACCTCTCAAAGCAAACCGAGGTTGTGATCATAATAAAACTTGATGCAGTCCGTAACCATTTTAATTTAGAGAAGGAATTACACTGTGACCATCTTAACAGATATTTTTATATAGTTATTTTCGTTTCTCACAGTCTCTGAAAAAAGACTTTCACTCAGAATTTGTTCCGTATCTCTATGGCACCACAGTATCACACCACAGCTTAAAATAATCACAAACTCTTGTAATATAAAGACAATGGCTTTTCAAGTCACTATTGGCACTTGATCGATGTTCAGCTGTGGAAAAACCTTACACACAGCTACTTAATAAGTCCCAGTTCACCCTCAGTGAGAGCTACAGTTTTTCAATAGTAGAATCTGCACATTATACATTTTATTTCCTTAAACAAAGTCATGTATATGGTTTGAGAATTGTGAAATGTACAGCTTTTGTCAGCTTTTGAACTAATTTACGTAATTTTAAAAGTACTTCCGAAGTTCCGTATTTATTCCTTTTGAATTGGTCTTATTCTCGTCTTTATGTGAATTTCCCATCAATAAAACCTTTAATAAGATCTTATCTTATAATCTTATCTTGCCTCAAGGTTTAGTTCAGATATGCCCACTAGTATTTTAAACTAAGTTGAGGTCTGATTTAGTCTTAATAGCAGTCATAATAAATTCAGTCTTGTAAGCCTGGAAATATAAGGTTCTCTTGTGGGTCGACAGCAGCTCTGATAAACTGATCGTTGAAGATTTGACATACCATCCAGAAAAATAGTTACATATTTTCCATCTTTTGAAATATTTATGTCTCCAAGAGTCTTTGAAAGTAATAATCAGCTTTCATGAAAATGTTCATAACTCAATTTTATTAAAAAGTGAGATAGAGCCACATAATTCCAACATCACAGTCTGACATGAATTATTTAAACTCAAGACCAATCATCCAATCTTTTGACAATTTACTGAGAGTAGGTCTTAGATTATGTTCTTGAATTTAAGTTGGACCCTCAGATGAGTGAGTGTAACGGGGTGAAAACGACCTCAACATTGTTTTAGATGGCACACAAGCTAATCTTTTTCAAACCAGTGGCTTTAAATGGTAATTTCTCAGAACAGAGAAACGTGTGGTTTAATGTCAAAAGGCTGAGTGGTGTCTTTGCTGCTTTTACCAGTTGATGGCAGCAGGAATCTTCTACAAAGTGCTCAGTGAGCTGAGAAACAAACAGTGGATACACCAGGATCACAAAAGAAGTAGTGGCAATAGTAAACACAGTACAAATAAAGCATGAATTTCTGTCATAGGTTCAATTTAGAAATATACAAAGATTCATTTTCAAACACAAAAGCAACACTACTAGTTCACAGTTAAAATACTTACCTGACATAGTTAAAATAATATCTTGTAGCATCAGAGTTTAGCGATATAATTATAACAAAAGTATTCATAAACTTAAATGAATCAAACCGGATATCTCTGAAGGATAGTAACATTTCCTATGTGTCACTGCTGTCCTTGTTCTGCTCTTAAGGAACCAAATCGTTAAGAAGGGATCAATAAACTAACTGATTTAAATCGCACAACTACAACATACTTTTCCTCTGAGATGTTAAATGTAATGGCAGGGTGCATCATCAGGAGCTGACAGAGGCTGTTACAGAGAGCATAAATTTCTCTCCTGTTCTGCAACACCTGCCTCGTAAGCTGCTAACGCTGCAGCCAGATGGCACCACTCTGAGAACACCTGGCCCCCTCCTCATGTGCTATAGATCCAGACCTCTTCTTTAATTGTTGTTAAGGAAGCAATTTCAGATAATCAAGTCTTAGTAGATGATTAGGAAATCTCTCAGTGGTGTGGTTGAGTGGTGAGTAGTAATTTAAAAGGGGGGAAAAAAAAGAAGGAAATCCCTTTAACTTTTTAAATATACATTTATTTATTTTTTTTTCAGCTGAGCTATAAGATGCACAGTCATTTTCACTTGAAAACACTGAAGGGTGTGTTTGAAATGCAGCCTATATACCAAAGATGTAAGGCTTACTTCCCACAGGGAAACTCAACATGTATTATAATATTGGAAAATGGCAATGATCATTCATTTTCAACCACTTATCCATTTCCAGGTCACGGGGGCTGCTGGAGCCAGTCTTAGTTCACACTGGGCGAGGGCAGGGCTAACCCTGGACAGGTCACGGACAGGGCTGACACACAGACACAAACAACCACTCACACTCAGAACTAACCTAAAAATGGAGGAAAACCCATGCAGGGACAGAGAGAACATGCAAACTCTGCACAGAAAGGCCCCAGGCCAGGAACTGAACCCACAACCTTTTTAGTGTGGGGCAGCGCTAACCACTACGCCGCTGTGCTGCGCATGAGTGTGTTTACCATAATATTTATATGATAGTAATGCTATGATGTAGTATCATTACTACAGTAATGATAGTGGCACTTAATTGGTCATTGCGGAGGAATCAGTAGATTGGAAGTTCAGTAAAACAGGTCAGAGGTCACGGCAAGAAAAATGGCAAATCTGACGTTTCAGAGACAGAAAGCATAAACTTATGTTGTTTGCCCATTCCAAAGATTTGACCACCCTGACACATGATAGTGGTCCTGGTACACATCTGTTTATTGTGTTCATTTGTCTGTCAACACTGTGACCAAATAGAATACACAAAGAAGGCAAATGGCCACTAGAGGGCACAACAGGTCTTTTTATTGATACTGAAGAAGGTCTTCAGAGATTTTGGTTTGATGAGGTCCTGGTACAGGGTCAAGGAGGCCTGAAGGTCTGTTTGCCCTTTCACATATGTATTTATGTGTAAGATGCAGAGTGTTTGCGCTTTTTGTTGTTGTTGTTTTTTTTAACTGTAGTTAAAGTAAGCTGAACTTGATATTCAGGAGGTGGACCATGCATTCAAGACAAAACAGGAACAAAAGCACCAATACAAGTAAAACATGCATTTTAAGTTGACAGCAAGCTTCATTGTGTCTTTTTGTGTCTGAACATGTTGTGTTGCAGTTCAGTTGTATCAGAAATATCTCTGGGGTTTTTCTTTTTCTTTTGGCTTTTTTTTTTTTTTTTTTTTTGGTACAGCAGCAGATGGCCGGGCTGCAGAGCGCAGTCACCGCTCTCTACCAGCTCCTTGCAATGTGAAGAAACAGCGAGGGACTTGCTGGTTATCCTGCCATCACTTCCAATTTGGCTGCAGCCAAAATAAACCACACAAGCCTAGCAACTAGTTAGAACGTGCTCATAATAAATAGCTAAGGCCATGTGTCAACTTTATGTGCTGGGAGCCTCCTAAGTTTATGCATCATATGAAACTCTTTATTGTAGCCTGCATTCATCACAGTTTTGATGCACCTTTTCTACCTGCTTAGGTAGAAGGTGACCGGGAGGGCAGGGGAGTTTATTATCTCTAAGGAAGCTGTGATGTTGTTGAGGGAGTTTAATGTAGTCCTGGTGCTTAAAACCGAACAAGCCCATTATTTCACATAAACACATGCAAAGACACACTCATGTAGAAGCTACATGAGCTACAATAACAAGACACCCAGGGTGACAGTCACATATATATATTTATATTTATATAATATATGCACCTATTCACATTCTTACCCATCCAAACCCATTTGGGATTATATGGAGGATGGCTTAAAATTTGGATAGGCTAACACTTTTTTTCCCCCTCCTCCATATATTCCTGTAGAGTTGAATTATTAGATTGAAGTTGAATAATAAGCACTGAGTCCAACAGCACACCCTTCATCTGCGGAGCTGTAATTAACGGGGGCAAAATGCAGGCGGTGGCGAAGGGAGGAAAAAAAAATGCAAATTATTCTGCACAAAGGCTCCTCACAAATTGGCGTCACCATTTCTCAAATTATATCATTACTATATTTTGAAAATGTTAATCTGTTGAGCGGATTTCCCGGGGGAGTTGAGTAAATTAGTTCTATTTCCGAGACTGCCTCTCTGCAAAGGCACGGCAGCGACAAGCACCTCTGATTTGCTGATTACAATTAGACTCCCCAGTTTGGGCTCCTTCAAGCATTGATAATTTTCGGCATATTAAGCACGTTTTAGCAAAGGTGATAAGTCAGTTTTAATTGAAATGAAATTATTATTCTAATGGAAGTTTGGTTATTATTATTAGGAGGCACTAGTCATTCTAGCTTCATTTTTAATATATAAATGCTGGCGAGTGGGAAAAAAAAGATTTTGAAGGGCATTAGGGTGTCAGGATTGAATGAGGTAATTTGAAGGGAATTACTTTCTCTTCTATCAGAAATGAACTGAATTAAAAGTCCAAATCAATCGCTTTCACTTCTCCATTCTACTTTGACAGCGGCACAATTACAGATAATTAGATGGGAGGAAACTTTTAATTGTGGGATTAGAAGGAGAGAGAATTTGTAGGATCAGAAGAAAATTTCCAGGCAGAGTTTTCTTGCTTAAAATCGAATCAAAGGATTTGCGAGCTTAAAATGGCATCCAGCTTCTTTTTTTTCCCTACTGTTTAATTGGAATTGCATCTAGTTCATCCAAATCATCCAAAACAATTAATTTAGATTTAATTCTTTAATTATCATCAAATCGAATAATGTGCAACCTAATTTAGATAGTTAAAAATTAACGTGCGTGAAGTTAATTGAGTAATTAAACTCCTAAACTGCTGCCTATTAATTTGCCTGCCTAATTAAAAATGAATTTGATTCTGTGCTGCTAAAGTGGGCATCGGTGTTGGATGGGCATGTTGATAAGGTCTGTGTCTTTTTTTAGGGATGGGGTGTATCACTTCCAACACCCATATTATGTTGGCACTCATAATATGAATTTCACTTATCTGGTTATCTGGAGTCAGGTGAGTGTGCAGCTGCAAAATCCTCTTATGATGCTCAGCCAAACAGACAAATTACACAAAAAGTTGGCATTAGGGATAGGGAGAGGATAAAGTGCAAGTGTTAAGTGTTTGATTTCTACTTGCTTAGCTGCAAAAAGTAACTTGGATGCATGCAAAAGTGAGGGAAAGTGTTTTTGTGGTAACAGGCTGTTGCATGTTTGGACTTCTTGACTCAGAATCAGTGAATGAAGTAAGAAAATTGGTGTGAGAGTGTAGAGTTTGTGTTGTAGGGGTTGGGGACTTCCCCCTGTGCTCTCAGTGCCACCGCTTCATTTATCACTGTGGTCAATTTACTGGACTTAAGACCTCCAACTTCATGGTATAAAGATTAGTTGAACAGAAGAAGCATTTAACATGAGAAAACAACAACAGCACATGTGGCTCTAACATATAAACGTCATACTATCGCTGAAATAATACACTCTCCAGGCTTCCCACTGTCCTGCTGATCATAATATTACTATCTCTGTCACTCTTAGATAAACGTATGTGTCTGTCAAAGGAGAACAGGCTGTTTTATCTCCTGGACTGTGCTTGAGGTGACAGGTCACATCTGACAAAGCCTTGAAACAGCCTATAAACTATAAATATTTTGCTTAATAGAAGACAAGTTGTTTTAATGCTGAATTGTACTTTATATTCAAAGGGTCTTTTGCTTCCCCTGTGTTATTTTTTTTTTTTTATATAAGTGATGGCTATAAAACATACTTATTGTTTGAAAGTATAAAATATACTGAGGTGTATCTGTCAGCCATTTATTTGTCCTGGAATTTTCCTCTTCAGTTGGTAAGTTAATCAATTAAGTCTATAGACCCTGTGCTCTTATTGATTCACACCAACAATACATAAATGCAATAAAGACGATGTGTCCTGTTGTAACAAAAGACTAGACACAGAAGTCTCAGTGAGAGATAAATGTATATATTTATTATTACTTTCCCCCTTTGAACAGCTGCCAAAGGGGCTAGATATTTATTTAAAAAAAAAAAAGGTAACAAGGCAGGCCAACAGCACGACTGAATGCTGGCCTTGTTCGCCTTATTATCGGGTTAATTAAAGCTAGAATCTGACAATGTCACCCGCTTGTAGAAAAACGGATTTAAATGCAATGTCTCTGGAGACTGTGTCAAGGGCTGCTTTTCACTGAATGCGCACCCGAGCTGGGGACAGCCTGCACACACCCACCCACCCACACACACACACACACACATATATATATATATATATATATATATATATGTGTGTGTGTGTATGTAGAGAGAGATCACAGGATATATATATATATGTGTGTGTGTGTGTGTTGACGAAAAGCAACTATTTCATTTTAAACGTTCAAAAAGAAAATGAATGGGGAGGAATGCTTTATAAGATAATGTCCGTGTGCGTTAGAATTAAAATCAAAATGCAGAGAGGATGGGGTGGTGAGCTTCAAAGGCGAGCTGCTAAAAAGGAAGATGGATAAATAGGCGAGATCATTTCTGAGGAGTTCATTAAAATGTAAGGCTACACATTGAAATACAGAAGGGTTGTTATTTGGGCTTGAGGGTCAAGTGACGAGCGGATTATATACTTCCTCATAATAATATTAATTAAACAATTTGCATGCTAATAGGGTAACAATTATCGCAGCTTCTGTTGAGAGATTCAGGTTATTACAACATGCCAATCCGGGTGCCAAGGGTCAGGGAGTGAGTGGGGTGCGAAATTTCAACTCTGATTAACATTATGACTGCGCCAGACTTGGGATAAATAAAGTGGAATTAATTATTTGAAAACCTAATGAGCAGATAGGATTTAGGCGTGTCACATATTGACTGCATGGGGTTGCACAAGTGGAAGAGCTTTTCCAATTTGGTTTCCTGACAGGAAATGCTGTGAATGCCTGTAATGAACATATGAGTATGGTATTTTTTTATTTTTTTTATTTTTTTTTACTATTTTATTCTCAGCTCTGGTGAAGTCCAAGTCACCACATCAGCTGAAGCCTCTCTTTATTTGGTCATATATTGTGGTCATAATCCAGCATCGCTCGTAACTGAAGCTTTCGCCTTGTAACAGTAAAATATTATAGTTTGACTCCGGGTTTGTGCCTTCAGCGAAGCCTCAGCTCCCCCTCAAACGCAGCCATATTTCAGCAGCCCTCCTATTTGTTTTACGTCCTGCACGTGAACCTGTCTGATTGTAAAGCTTTAATGTATTTAAATCATGATCCATAACTAACATGGCAAGGGGAGGAGACTGGGGGGGGGGGGGTCACCTGAACTGTGGTTGCAAAGTGGGGCTCAGGCACAAGGAAGGGTCGGTTGGTCCACAGAGGGTCGCATAGACATCCCTGGGGAAAGACATTTTAATTCAACAATATATTATTAGTTCAAATATAATAATAATAATAATAATAATAATAACAATAATACCATTTTACTTTTCCAAGACAGCTCCACAAGAGATGTGCCAATTTCCAAATATACAAAAAATAAGAAAAGGCTAATAATGTTAACATTAATAATAAAAGCCAAGGGATCCTGTTGGATAAATCTACCAATTTTTTGCTGTTTAATCTGGTTTAAAATTATGTCCAGGTCCTCCTGTGAACAAAAAGTCCGGAAGCCTCTGGCCTAACCTATCCGCCTGCAGCCTTTCCTTGCCGGATTCAGTGAGCCCTTCCTCCCGGTGGGTCCCCCGTGTAGTTGCGATGTAGTTCTTATCAAAGCCCTCCTGTCTTGTTGTGACAGCTCTGATATTGTTTATTGAGGCGGATGTCAGCTTTAATTAGCAATCGATACGGGGAGCGTTTGCAGAGCGCGTCTCTGACGTCAGAGTCCATTACCGCTTCTCATTGGGTCTCATATTCCCAGAGCCTGGGCTAATTATTGGGAGGTTCATGTGGATAAAGTACAGCTCATCCCTCCCTTCACATCATGTCCCCTACTCGTTGGCCACACTCACTGCATGCTTTTTAAATTTCCATCACCGGCCTCCAGACGTCGTTTCCTTTTGCCTGCGGGATGATGGACAGCAGGATACTGGATCCACCTCACGCCCAGTTCGGAGGCTCTCTCGGCGGGATGGTGGGCTTCCCGTACCATCTGAGCCACCATCACGTTTACGAATTAGCAGGGCATCAACTTCAATCTGCGTCCGCGGTTCCTTTCTCAATAGACGGATTACTTAATGGTTCCTGCACGGCTTCAGTGGGTAATTCCAACCCCCTCTTGTCTTCGGGCTGCGGGATGAATGGAGATAATCAGCAGTACAAACTGACAGGTAAGCCACATTGTGTGCCGCACAATAACCCTTCATCAAGATTGGCTGGTTGCACAGAGACAAAAAAAAAAAAAAAACAACACAACAACAACAGACAGAAACAAAGGCAGGATATTGCGGTATAAGTTATCCCCTCGGTGTTGTCTTTAAAGGGCATGCCAAACCTCACGCACGGTCAATCCACAACAGCAATCTTCGCCTCCTCACTTCATTTCGATCACCGAGAGCTGGAGATGCAACCGAGCAAAAGCAATGTTCCTGTCAGCCAATAAACACCAGAGCAGGGAAATGCTTGTGTTAACATCCGAGGCTTTCTTCTTCATTCAGAGAAGGTTTGATAGAAGCTTGAAGGCGACATTTGTGTGATAGACTGCAAGATTTCAAGAAAAATGTACCCCCACCCCCCCTACCTCTCTTCTTTTCAGCTCTAAAGTTTCCAAAATTTTGAGCTCACATTTCAATCAAATCTTTCTCTATTGCTGTTAAAATGTCATAATTTAAAAAAAAAAACAGAGGACGGAAAAATAAAAATGTACCTTTTTGTTTACATGTATTTTCATCCTGCTGTCAGACTCTGTGGACCCAGACAAAGATAGCCCTGGTTGCAAGAGACGAAGAACTCGCACAAATTTCACTGGTTGGCAGCTGGAAGAATTAGAAAAGGCTTTTAATGAGAGCCACTATCCCGACGTGTTCATGAGGGAAGCACTGGCTCTCCGATTGGACTTGATAGAATCAAGGGTTCAGGTAAATATTTATTTTATTCCTTCATGTTTTCACTTGTGTGTGGCTCTTGATGTCTTTGTTTATTATTTATTGATGGTGCTGGTTTGGTGCTTCATTGCAGGATAGATATTGTTATATAAATCTCAGCAGCAAATATCGAATTTTGGTCATAATATTTTGTAATAATTTTAAAATTACTCCTGAACTCGCTGCGCGCGCGCGTGTGTGTGTGTAGTTTGACCTTTCATGGCTCATGTCAGTCCAATAAATCAATTTTAATTGCTCTTTAATTTAGAAAAAATTTGAAGCCTTTAATACCGGTTGATATTTTGAAGTTTTTATTATTTATTTTATATAGAGGGGGGGGGGGATTAGTTAGGAACAATGACTTAATATTTCTCCCATTTATTGACAATCCGGGATAAACAAACCAGAAATATTCACGTGCACGCTCGTTTAGTTAGTTAATAGTTTCTCATTTATAACAGTTTAGTTGCATCAAACCTTTTATTTTATTCGGCTGAGAATATTTCTCTGGGTGAAGTGGGAGTTTAGAAAGTTTTGGTGCAGTTGCAGAGTCTGCAGTTGAACAAAAAGATCATTAGGAACTGATCCACAGTCCAGTTGTCATGTGAAATCGCAGCTTCTTTTGTTCTTCATCCCAACTTTTTTCCTGCCTTGATGCCCAGACTGGGTTTTAATTAAAGGCCTGCATACAAAACAGCGAGAACAAGTTGCAACCTCACTATTTATTTAATTACCTTAGGTCACAAATTTGGGTCAAATTAATTTTCCTCTTGCAGTGACAGAGGTGCACATTAGAAATGTTTTCCTCTCTCTCTGTCTCTCTCTCTCTGCAGGTATGGTTTCAGAATCGCAGAGCCAAGTGGAGGAAAAAGGAAAACACAAAGAAAGGTCCGGGTCGACCTGCTCACAACGCCCACCCCACCACCTGCAGCGGAGAGCCCATGGACCCGGAGGAGATCGCCCGGAGAGAGCTGGAGAGGCTGGAGAAGAAGAAACGAAAGCAGGAGCGGCGGATGTCCCAGAAGTCCCAGAACAAGCTCTTTTCTGGGGATTTATTTCACACCCCGGGATCAGACAGCGACAGCGGGGTGTCGCACGTCACAGACAGTGACCACAACACGGGGCCGCCTTTTGACTCCGTCGGGGGAAGCCAAACGCCGTCGAGCTGCGACCAAACACCTCACCCTCTCCAAACCCAAAACCAGAACCAAAGACACTTGGACCAGGACGCTGGCGGATCCGAGCTGGACTCGCCCGACGCCAGCCACCGGTCAAGCCTGTGCCCCGACAATACCAGACCCTCCAGCCTGCAGAAACTCAACCCTTTCAGCGTCGAAAGCCTCCTATCGGACTCCAGACCGAGACGCAACCCCGCGGCCTTACCCTCCTCACGGCCTTTGATAGGGAAGGGACACTTCCTGCTCTATCCCATCACACAGCCGCTTGGATTCATTGTTCCGCAAACTGCTCTGAAGACAACAACGACAACAACTACAGCAGCAGCAGCAGCAGCAGCAGCGGCATCAAACTCTGACAGTGACGCCCCGGCGGAGAGAAACCACACCGGTGGCCGCTGCAGCGTCTCTGCGAGCTCGGCGGGATGTAGGAGCAGCTCGCCGGACTCTGCAGACGCCACCCAGAAAGGACAGGTGGGATCAGAGGACAAGCCCAGTTCACCGCACACCAGCCCGTCCAGGGCCGCCTTTTCCGCTGGCAAAACCACCCACACCTCTGTTATTTGCAGCGATTCGACTTTTGCCCACGAACACAGTCCACAACTCATTACGCCTGTCGATGCAGACAGAAAAGAGCATTTAGAGAGCAAGGACCACTCCGAGTCTGTCCTCAGTGACAGTCCTGCAGAAACAAAGACAGACTCTAAAGAAGATGTCGACATGGAATAAATCCCTGGGGGTAAAAAATAATAATAATAATAATAATAATAATAATAAATGCAGAAACATACTGATATAGCCTCTAAACGACACCTTTCATTAGGCCAAAGCTTAACCAGAAACTACATCTTTGCATCTTATCTCTAGGTTTTCCCCACTGCTGATATTTTGACAATGGTGTGCTCTCTCTCACACTCTCTCTCTCACTCTCTCTCTCTTTCTCTCTCTCTCTCTCTCTTTGCGAGTGTGTATGTGTGTGCGAGTCAGGAGTCTCTAGATATCCTTTAATGTGTGATAACTTGTCAAAAAAACAAAACAAAAACAACAGAAAAACACACACACACACAAGACCACGAGACCAACAAAAATCCTCAAGAGCTGTAAAAAGGTATTATACTATTTATATATGTAAGGTTTTTCTTAAATAAATCTATTGTATACAAGCACCTCAAACCGTGTGAGACCTTAAATAGCAGCACATACAGTGCAGTAGTACAGTAGGAAGGGCTTTCTTAAGAAATCTCATGTTGTACTTTGTATATTGCCTTAACAAATTTATTCATCTATAAGCCCCCACTGAAATGAGGTTACGAGCCTGAGGCGAAAAGGACCCGCTCAACTCCTGCAGAGTTTTGATATGAAAGTAATTATTTTCCCGGTGGCTACTGCAGGGGGATTCAGTTTATTTTAGCTCAAAGGGGGTTATAATACATTACCGATTTCTAGTGATATGAAATCACATAAACTTCCAAGAATAATAGAATTAGCATGAAAAGGCCTGGGTGTCAAATTGAAATAGGAAAATAATAGCCCCGGCAGCTGGGAGTGTGTGTGTTTGTGCATATTGGATAGGAGATGGAGATTCGTGGGGAGGCATTTTCATGAGCTTTTTTTTTTTTTGTTGTTTGTTTTTTTTTTTTTTTTTTTCCTACCCCTCCTTCTTCTTCCTCCTCTTCTTCTTCTTCTCTTTCTTCCTCTTCTCCTTCTCCTCCTCCTCCCTCTCTCCACTTTGTCAGGGTCCCTTGTAGCAGGGCTATATTAAGATAGATGTTCGATGATATCCCTCATTGTTCTGTCGCTTTACATTGATGTTTCTGTGTTATCAGCCTATTGATCATGCGTCGGCTGTAATAGGACGGGCTGAGGCAAACGTGCCTATTTACAATAGCAGAACACATTTGTTCTAATAGGGTTGGTGGTCCCCAGGGAAGCCGTGCAGGATCTGGGACATCTGCTCCCCTTTGCAATATTAGCAGTGTTGACCACAATATCAAGTCGACCCAAGGAAGAAAATGTCGAGGCTGCTGTGAGGCATGTAATAGCATAAAATAAAAAAAAAGAAAATCCTACATCCAGTCTAAATCCTACATCCAGTCCAGCTATATGTAGCGCTGCTCCCTTCCTTGTTAAAATCCACAAGCCCTTTAGTGTTCTCTTTGGGCCTTGATTTGCAAATAAATTGAAAATAATCAGAGGGGTGAGCTTTATGTCTGAGCCGGCGCAAATGAATTTCTGAGCCAGTGTCCCTTTCAAAATATTTACATAAATTTCAACCCCAATGCAGCTGTTTGCACTAGGAAGCAATGTCTTATTAGGCTGGTGGGGGGCAGGGGCAGACACACACAGACACACACAAACACACACACAGTGAACATGCAGAAGATTATGGGCCTGCCTGGTGGTGTTGTGGGTTAGAGGTGTATCCTCTGCGTCTGCATGGTGCTTATTGTGCTGAGATCATAGATGCCTTGTGGTTCCATGTGGTGTTTGTTTATATTTATTGATTTATTTCTCTCTATCATCTTCCTTTTGCTTTCTCTCTATAAGTTCAAACAATATATCTCTGGATAGATATATATTTAGAAGTATTTATCGCCGATATTCATCGACGTTTTCACTGACGGACTTATTTCATTTCCATTGCCAGAATATATATTTTTTTCCATTGTTGAATTAGGAATATTTTTTTTTTGACACTGTGCAACGGAGGAGGGATTGTTAAATTCATATAGGCTGTCAGTTCTTCAGAAATCCTTAAGACACAAGGTGCATTTAGTAAATTGTGGGATAACCGAGGCCAATTTGAAATAACCCTTAAGATTCTTCGGTGTGTATTTTTTCCATGCTACTCTGAGGCTATTTGGGACGTATGCCCAGTTCATCCATAATTCATCAGCACACTGAATAGGAGTATCGCTGGCTGCACATTGGTGGCCTTAAGGTGAAATTAGCGATTTGCTTAAGTAGTTAAGCTTTTCTTGCCTGAGAGCTGCACGCTGCATGATTCAAGACAAACTATCAATCGATATGCCCAGGCAGCCTCCAGGAGATGTGTCGTCCATGAATCATACTTTATGAATTCAATTTATACCCGGAGAAATTTTCAATTTGAACGCCGGATCATTATGGGAGAGTGTAAATTGTTTTTGCTCTATTATGCATCGGACGCCATCATTTTTCTTCCTAATTACGGAGGTGTCAGGTCGGGCTGTCATGCAGACGCTGATTTTCAATTTAACTGATCATCATGCATTCATTTTCCCATTTGATAAATCTGCTATCTCGAAGCTTCTCCATGCCCGGAATGCTAAAAGAGAGGCACAGATTGGCAAAGTAATAGGGGCCTGTATGCGGCAATAAGTGCAGATCAGCCAGCTAATTTAGCACCTCCTGGTATTTCCATTTCCATTTCTCATTTCCAAATCTCAGAGGAGGAAAAGCAGCCCAAAGGCAGAAAGCTGGTAGGGCTTTTCACTATCGGAGAAAGACAGGGGGAAAAAAAATCAACCAAAACGCCTTGTTTTCAACGACACATTCCCTAAATTAGGATATCAAGCTTAATTAAGGCTAATAGAGTTTTCTCAGTGTGTGTTAGTTTTATTTAATAGAAACAAATTTGCGCAATTAATTATGACCATAATATTGAGAGTCTCATTTGCAGCAATGCGAGCTGCAGCCTAAATCAACGTCTTCAGAAATAAGCCCCTCATTTCAAAGCTAAATGACTAACCAAATGTTTTTATAGCAGCTTCCATCACTGACATCATGTCGGTTTATTTTCCATATTATATCCATGAAAACTCAGTCAGATTAGGCATAAATTGATCTCTTTTACGGCGGATGGCTGCATTAATGTCGATTTGTGCTGTTTATTTGTTTCTTTCAGCAATCGTGTGTGTGCATATATATATATATATATATATATATATATATATATATATATATATATATATATTTCACTGTACATTTTCCACAGCACAGACAATAATACGTGTATTTTAATGAATTTTCTAGTAACTGTGACAGGGGAGGCTCTTTATACAAGTTTCATGCTGAAATCAACTGAGATGGACAATCTGTGTTCTCGCCACAAATCCGTCTGTCTGTACAGGCTGCTCTTGTGCGCTTTGTGTTGCTGTATGAGATCTTAGAGGCTCTGAAGGCTCAGTTTGGATAAGAAAGAACCGTGCCCCCCCCCCTCCACTCCACTCCACTCCCACCAACCACCCTTAAAAAAAAAAAAAAAAAAAAAAAGGATCCTCCATAAAATAAAATGGCACTTGACATTTGGCTTCTCCTGCAGCAACTCTGCCATGCCTTTTAGGATTATTTTACATCTCATACTCATTAATGCGCCGGTGGATTTAATCAGTCTTATCTTTCCTGTGCATACCTGGGATAAGCCAGAAATTACCATCTGCATTGATTTCTGGACGATCCTTAAAATAATTTTAATTATCTCGGGGTACTTCGCGAAAAGCAAGAAGAAAAAAAAAATCCGTAGTTAGTAACACTTCAGTATTTGCACCAAGTTTCTGTGCGAAAACAATAATGATAATAAGAAGAATAATAACAGCACTCAAATTTAAGCTGATTTAGAAATTCGTGAAAATTATTACAATTCAACCAGCTGCACATAAACTTTGTCTGATTTATTTATTTATTTATTTTT
The DNA here is from genome assembly GCF_900963305.1 of Echeneis naucrates. Taxonomy (NCBI): domain Eukaryota; kingdom Metazoa; phylum Chordata; class Actinopteri; order Carangiformes; family Echeneidae; genus Echeneis; species Echeneis naucrates. Next base: position 4,781,279 of record NC_042518.1, read on the forward strand.
TATTTCTTGAAGCAAAACCAAGCTGTTTATTTAAGTTGATCAGTTTCATATTAAAGCAGAACCCACAAAGTAGCATTGCTGGCTATTAGGAATCATTTTGTATTGATTTCACTTAGTTACAATCCACTATGGATGGCTGACCTGCAAAAGCAGCATATTGCCATTTTCAAGACTTAAAACAATTTCAAGACTCTCAGAGATGTTCCTGCAAAACAAACGGCTTAGTATGAAACTGACTTTAAAAACAACAACAACAAAAAACTTATTTGGATCGTTCAGTATGTGTTGGTCTGCTTTGACCAAGTGAGTTGTTTTTGTTTGTTTGTTTGTTTTGGAGTTAGCAACATATTGTGATAATATAAATGTCAGCCTCCTCTCAAATAAGCGGGTTTTCCATATTACCTTACTCTTAAAAGTTCTTAAGATCAACCTACCATCACTTTATGGAGCCAACAAGCGTATCTCATATCCACAACATGAAGACTGTAATGACATCGAATACAGAGCAGTCTTTCTATATTACTAAAAATATAGTAAATGTTTTAACAAACAAACCAATTCAAAAATAAATAATAATAATATAAGTAATGAGGGAACGCATAGGGACCACATTCTGTGAGCAGATTCTATAAAGAGTCACAATAAGAGCGCTTGCATCCTTATGGTTAGAGGAGCCTTATAAAAGTGCTCTAACCTGTTGCTGTCTGTCTGGCCTCATTATCTAAAGTGACCTGAAATGTGCTATTGGTATATTCAGCCTAACAATTTTAGGTGGAAAGGAGAAACTAGGAAAAAACAATAAGAATAAAAAAACACAATCTGAAGAAAAACTAGAATTAATATTAAAGTATTAATAGTTCACAGATTAGATCACGCAACGGGCAACTGATTTAGATGTATGTTGTCCTTTCTGCTTAAAAACTGATAACCTCACTTCAAAAAAAAAAAAAAAGGAAACAAGAAGCCACATTTATCAAAATATTTTATTTAATAATTTGGCAACGTCCCAACTCTGACATAGTGCTACAGCACCCGAAGTGATTAGCTATCATCAATCCTTGCTGATCCTTCAGTGATGACTGCATTTGAGGAGGAAAAAAAAAAAAACACTCAACAGGAGTTTTGTCAGATCGTCACAGTGGCCGAGCCTGGAGCGAATTCCCTGCCTGGGGTTTGTCTGGCAGATGAAGCACAGTCAGCCTTAACTTATAGTCTGCGTTATGAATATCAGTGCGGGCTCAGGTGCATGTAAATTATATCTGAAAGTTCAATCATCTGTTGCAGATAATTAAAACTGATGGCACCTTCTTTTTAAGAGAGGACAAAAAGGTTTGCATTACTCCAAAACGCTAATTAACACATCATTTATATTATTAGTACTCTCATGCACTGATGTATAGAAATGGTAACACTGTTCCAAAGTTGAAATGTTGTAAGGTAATATATCTATACACACACCACGCATCTATCTGCACATATAAACCAATTATCACCTTCTCTGCTGATTCTATTTTGGAAAAAAATATGGTCAAAACAATTTACAATGAAATCCTTGGTCTGTATTTGGCTCCATTTTGAAATCTGTGGAGGCTGAATGGCAGACTGTTGCCCACGTGTATATTGAGTATTTATTTGGCTTCAAATATCCTTCAGTTAGAATAAAATCCATTATACAACATCACATACGTGGTATTCCACAGTTTGATGCTCAGCTTGTTTACATTTGTTTACATTAGTAAATGTACATAAATATATTTAGTCAAATACAACCATTATGCAATAGCTTAAATACATCTAGAGAGAAATGTAATAAAACCCGGGTTCCCATTGCTAATTAGAGAAACACTCAAAATGTTCGCATTGGCCATATTTCTAAAATGTTCATTGTCAACATATGGATGCTGAAAATAATCTCAATAATTTCTTTATTTTGTAAAATAACAGCTGAAGTGTCATTTAAGTGCAGCTAAGTTGACACAGCTAGTAGCCTAAAGGTTAGGGAGATTATGTGGTCATGGCTAAATCCTGGGATGTGACATGAACTCAAGCCTCAAGTTTAACATTATCATTTTTCATTTATTTACTTTCTTTGCCCATCCACCTCCCCAACCTCCAACTTCCTACCATGCCATTAATGTTGCGTTCGATCCGTCTGAGGGATCTATGGGAAAATAAGAGGCAGCCAGCTCCTCCAAGCCCAAGATGGCATTGCGAAAAACACTCAGACACAACTCATGATTTGATTCAGGGCCTGCCAGATCAAAAGGGCAGCACATAATAAAACCAATCACTCCGTGTGCTGGTGGCGAAGTCACAGAGTTTAAGATGTAGGTGGAGTTAGGCTATCGGTTGGGAGTGGCTTTAGCTTAACAAGAATGCGAAAGCAATCCTCAATCCAAAAGGGAAGGCTGACACCGACAAAAAAACCTCCAGGCAATAACAGCAATCGGCCTTTCTTCTTAGGGGTTTCGTACTCTACGTGATGACCAGTAGCTATGATTAGCCAGCTGAGGCTGAAGCTTAGGCCCCTTGAAGTAATTTCAGGGAGGCAGGAGACGAAGTGAGGGGAAAAACTCCCAGACTCTTGTGTCAAAATGAAAAGGAACCTTTCCAACCCAGAGAGCGTGCTGCTGGCTCCAGTGGCCTGTGCTGTTAGGTATTGATGTCTGAATGTAGCTGTCAACTTCAGATATTTAACGTCACACCGAATACTGATGACAGTTGGATATTATGTAAGTGACCAAAATCCAACATCATCTCATGCCAGCAGCGTCCTGGTCATGAGCCAAACACATTCTCTGGTAAGTATCATGATGTGTTGGGTTTTGATGTTAAACCAAAGTTTCTACGCCTGTCTGTGGTCGGAGGGCGATGCTTGTCTGCCGTTTTTATCGCTCTCTAGTGACAGGAAAAATGGCAGCATTTGATTCCTATAGAGTCCCTCAACTACCGTTCAGAAGCTCCACGCTCACGAAGTTTAGCATGACTTGGCTTTATCCATCGGAGGTCGACGATTTCAGTCTTGCCGTAGGCGCGGATGGCTGGATAGACTACTTTGAACATCATATTTCTAACGTCAAAATGTGTCTTCTCTATTTCTCCACAGCTGCGGTTTGGTTTTGTGGTGATGTGAAGACGTATGTGAAACATTTGTCTAAGCAGGAACTAGTTGCTTCTCAATGGCTATGGTCAAATTAGTGCTGCCAGGTAACCTCAATGTTAGAGCTGCCTGTATAGGATTTCATAGTTCAATAAGCCTGGATCTATGTGAATCCCAAGAAGAATCCTGGAGGAGGCACATCCTTAGCTCCTGTCTGAAAGCTTTGGGGGTGTGAAACTATCTTTTGTTCAATAACCACATCCCAAAGGCCTGCAGAGACATCATCCAAGGCAAGGCAGTGCTGTGATCCAAGGAAGAAAAGAACAGGCAGCAGTTCCTAAACAAAGTCCGGTGCAGTCTGGAAGCAGAGTTAGGACAGTGAGACCATCATACTGACTGCTGCCGGACAGCAAGTTACAGAGAGTTTGTTTGAAGGATCAGCACAGAGTCTGGCAAGCCATTATCCAGAAAGGTGCATCAAACACATAGTCTGATGTCAAACTGCACCAGCTCTGAAGCGCAGCCTGCTACAGTGCTGCACAGTTATGGATTCTGGTAGGCCGGCCTGGACGTTAGCATCACCATTATTCCCTTGACAAAGAGCAAATGGATTTTTTTTTTAGATTGACATTTGGATTACTTCGGAAAATAAACTTGGTCTATACTTACGCTGCTCTTTACAAACGAAAACCTCTTATGATTTTTGAAGCCTTAAAGTTACCAGGAGCAAAAAGCTAATGTTGATGGACGACACCACAGTCATTTAACTTCAGTCTTACCGCCGCCAACTTCCGACGTAGTTTTACCTCCTCCACAAAAGCTGTTCCCGTTTAGACAGTTTGCAGCACTGTAAACATGGACTACTGAGTAATGGCATAATGATGTTTCATGTTGCTGACTAACTCTGCAGTCTCTTGTTAGCTACTGCCCTCTTTTAACAGATGTAAACATTCGGATAAAACGTGCCTGGGGTGTTTACTGATGCATTTTTCACCAGAAAATAAAAAATCTAAAAATGTGTTGAGCTTGTGTAAGCCACAGACTTTATTTCACTCATTCCTGCGGCGATCTGTTGAGGCAAAGAGAGTGAAGAGTTGTTTCTTGATCTCATATTATTATGATGAGGCAAAAAAAAAAAAAAAAAAAAAAAATTTCTATCATGAACAATATGAATTGTATCTCCACCAGTAGCCCAACTCGCAGGTACAGCGTGCTGGGGCTGGTAAGTAATTAGACAATACATGTCGTTATTACTCCGTTGGTGCTTTTCAAAGTTTTTCTGTGTCAATGGGAAATAGTTTTTCAAAAAGAAAACAATGAGACATTGTAGTTTTTTATCAATTATGAAGCATTACGGTGTAACAGCTTTTGACCTATCAGCCTTATCCGCACAGTATACAATTACCATATAATAGAAATATTTTCTTTGTTCAGTCTAATTGGAATTTCTTTACTTTTTGGAAGTAGTCGTGTGAATTCATTAGCATTGTATTTATTATTTTGACCAAAGATGAATCAACTTACAAAGTGACCCTGCAATTTACAGCATATGTGTTGATCATTTTTTTCTCTTCCGTAGAGGCATCTCTATCCTTGTATTTTTTTAATTAGCACTTCATAAAACGTAATTCATTTTGTTTATTTTTGATCCTTAAAAAACAAGTAACTAAATATAATATGAACATTGTCAGAATAGGTATTGAGTCGGTGCCATGAAGTATCTTTTCATTTCTTCGCCTTTTTTTTTTTTTTGGGGAATTAATGCTCAAGCCATCTTGTATCTTGAGTTTAAATTTTTCTTTTGAGACCTGACGTTATAATTGGGATACAGCTTGCAGTCAATGTTAGAGCTCAGTACTGCGTAAACACTTAAAATGACACTGAGAGAAATAAACCTAGCTTGTTTCAAATGACTTTTGTTTCGTGCGAAGAGGACAAGCTCCCCTTTCACCGCGTTGGTTGGAACACTTTGCACGTAAACATGGATATTTGGGATCGAGCCGTGGAGGTGCATGTAAACAGCATTTAGCGAATTGCACCTTAACCAGGATATCAGCTATTATCTGGAATAGTGTGTGCATGTAAATGTTGTCAATGGGGGCTCACCGCTGGGTGGTGATTCATATGAAAAAGTCAAGCATTTTCCTTCCTTGACTTCCCAGGGATTCTGTGCCCCAGAGGTTAATGAAGTGTGAAGTGTGAAAACTTCCTGAGATGGGATGAGTTAAATAGTGTTCTCAGATGTTAAAGCAACACCGACACACAAATGTATTTGTGTGTGTCAGTTCTTTCGAAATCCTAAATCTGGCAAACATGCCCCATGGGCTGTCTGCTACTACTGTTAGGGCTAATGCCATCCTGTGAGTGTGTGTGTGTTCCAGACAGTCCACATAAATTCATGTAATAACAAGAACCAAGTAAGAATTCGAATTGAATTCATGGAATATGCCGACATTTGTTTTAGTGCTCAGTGTTTATAATCATAAACATATTGAGGAATCTCTCGTCTCTGTGTCTATATGAGGGATTCGAGCACAAGGAGTTCGATCATGAAAATTATTATATTGTCATTTTGATAGATATGACAAATTGATATAGTGACTATACAGCTAATGAATGTGACGCATATTAAAGAGAAATATGTGACAAAATCACAAATTCTATCCACAACTGAGCTTATAAATAATTCATTCTATATTTGTTAACAGTTTTGATGAATCTGTGAGAAGGTTAAGATCTTAAATTACGGCTGTTTCACAGTTAAACATTTGTCCTGAAAAACACTTTAACCTTCACAATAGACTTAAGTTTCACTACTTTTAAAATGTGAATTGACTGCAGTAATACGATTTTAAATACAATAATGATGTATTGATAAGATCTTTCCAATGATATATTCTAACCAAAAGGTTTGACCTCTATAATGGATACAATATCTGCCTTAGGGAGACTTCTCTAATAGACATTTTTGGTTGCAATTAAAATGGTTCCCATGAAAGGCCTGACATGTCCTCTAAGGCAAGAGTCTGAGACTCTGCTCTTTCCTTTCGTCATTAAAGTGGTATTGCAAATGTTCCTAGCACATCCAGGCCAAGACCTCAGATCTCACTATTACGTGCACATTATTTAATCCTTGGGCTCTCTGGTAGTACTGACATGTACAATTTCTGTCATTAATGTGCCTGTAAGCTCAGGGATGGACCAAACTCAGAGATCCAATTGCGGTCCAGATTTTCATTTAATGGCTCAGGGGAAGTAGGGTTCAACTGGGCCTGAAATGTTACCATAAAAGTGCTCTGTAGAGGAGCATGTTATGGCTCTGTAGCTGTCCCAATCGATCACATTAGGGCTAAAGAAGTGGTGAGATGTGACAGCCCAGAAACATTTCAATACTGACACAGTGTGTCTGACAGCTTCGGGCACTCTTCTGAAAATAAAAAATGTTTTGTATCAGTCCTGTAAATGGGTGTGATTAGTCATAAAGGAGCTTATTGTGCAGAGGCTGGAAGCAAATTAGAGGTGGTAGTGGGACAGAATCAATGCTGTTTACCTCTCGGAGGTGTGAGCATATCCATCAGCAGCACTGAGGATGGACGAGAATCCCTTCCTCCCAACTCATTATTGACAGTTTGAAGAAGAACGGAAGAAGGAACATTTTAAGACATGACATTAATTTCTCCAATATCGATGAGCAGACAGGGCTTTGGAAATAAGTGGTTTGGAGAGCACAGAAATAATTAAAAGGAAAGACTCCTAGAGCTCCTTAAGCTCGATGTAAAGGCTTTTTACAGAAATGCATGGAGGACAATCACATTCTCCATTCCTCCACGACAGATAGTACCATCCACGGTGTCTGGCTTTTTCTTCTTATACGCCACAGCAACTAACCCTCCAAATGGGTTTACTGTTTGCAGGCTTGGTTCTTACTTTGAGCATTTTTACGGCACGAAGAGGGGAAAAAAAGGAAACGTGAAAATGGACAAGTCAAACATAGATAGAAGATGAAGGATCATAACATTTTAGTGATGCAAATTTATGGCGAAAGTGTGCAGTCTGTAAAGGTTCCTCTGGGAGGTCCCTGCACATATCTCCTGCAGTTAAAAAAAAAAAATCTGGCAAATAGATGATCTAGTCCACAACATTAATTCAGTGTTGATTTTTTTGAAGCTGCAGTATGATCATCTGTTCTGCCGTGCATCAATATGTGTTATATGTTCAAAACAATCGGTTTGTTAGGAAGCAGAGACAAGTGGCAGTACAGTGTGTTTTTCAATTAAAATCTTAAAGGATCATGTTTCGATACAGTTTGTCGAAAAGGATGTTTTAGGTTTTTGTCCTCTGCTGGTAATACGCCAAAGAAACTGAATGGGCCTTGTCATGTTCAGTGCAGTCAGGCAAGAAAACAAGATTTTACACCAATAAGTCAAACAAAGGGGGCAGAGCGGCGGCATAGTGGTTGGCGCTGTTGCCCCACAACAAGAAGGTTGCGGGTTCAGTTCTCGGCCTGAGGCCTTTCTGTGTGCATGTTCTCCCCGCGTCTGCGTGGATCTCCTCTGGCTACTCCGGTTTCCTCCCACCATCCAAAGATATCATGTTTGGGTTAACTGGCGACTCTAAATTGTCCGTAGGTCTGACAGTGATTGGTTGTGTGTCTCTGTCTGTCTCTGTGTGTTGGCCCTGTGATGGACTGGCGACCTGTCCAGGGAGGCCCCGCCCTCACCCAGTGTGAACTGGGATTGGCGCCGGCACCGCCTGCGATACGGATAAGCAGTAAAAAATGAGTGAATGAAGTCAAACAAAAACTGCAGAACATCACAAATGGCCGTGCTTTTGCATAAAAGCTTTTGTTTAGCTGTATTCAAGAACAATGACAAAACCCCGATGCGCACATTACATGTATTTCCTGACCAACACATAAATAATTTGACACAGTAACTCTTGAGAGGTTTTGCGCGAAGGCCGACACGTGTGCCTTAATCTCTGCCTGTCGCGACAACACCTGTAGCCGCTAAATTGGTGCTCTGTGCCGCTAATCTTTGTTGGTGGCTTTGGCGCCATCGGTGGCTGGAGAATACAGCAAACAAGTCAATCAGAGGGAAAGTCACACACTGGGAGGGAGGCAACATTAAGGAAATAATAGTATAACTTCCAGCAAAGAGGTGAGCTGACCTAGTTCTGGCAGTATAGACTCACAAGCCACATTTTGTCTCAGAGGACTAGATTCTCCTCCAGAGGAAGGTGACTTTGTCCTTGATGGAAGGCAGTCAGTGGCCTCTCCAACACAACAAGCTCTCCATCCAAATAGACACATATGACGCCAAGCCCAAGTAATAATACTTTCAGAGAGGATGTTTAAGATTAGACTGGAATAACCAAGATATTTAGGTAAAAAGAGGTTTTTAGAAAGTGTCATAGCTGGAAAAAGTTACTGCTGGACAGCGATGGTCAAATCGTAGCTTGGCAACGAAACGCAGGACAAGCTTTTGTTTTTTTCAGCACGTTGAAGTCGTGTTCATCGGGCTGTAGTCTGGGTGACGCTCTTAAGAGGTTAAATGGCGGCTTCTTGTCCCTTTTCAGAGCCATAACGCAGCAGAAATAACATGCAAGCTTTAGCATATTCAACAAATTCGCAGATAGCGTCTCAAATAGCAAACTCCTCGTTTCCTCCTGCTGGCTTAAAAGTGAAAATGGGAGCTAAACTATTTGTTGACATAGAAATTTTAAACGAGCAGGCTACAGAAGTGAAGCCATTTGATCTTACATTGTACCCTTTCACAACCAGAAAAAAAACACACTTCAAAATTTACTGCTGCTTCTGTGTTTCCATATCCTATTCACGGATCATCATCTGGAGAGGATGCAAATTATAATTTTTTTAATTTTGCCCTGATATTCCAATGTAGCCTTTAAAACACCTTTTTCATTTTATCTTATTCTAACGAAGGCAGCGTGAAATGCTACAAAGAATTCTGAACATGGGATTTTCGTCTATTTCGTGAAGCCAACCTCAGCTTAATGATAAGATTTTCTCGTCTCGTCAGCCAACTAAATTGACGGTCACTGCTTTTGTCTGCCACCATTTGAAATCATGAACACATTGCTTTGAATTAAAAAGAATTTTAAGTTTAGGAATTTCATTATTAGTGGACACTTAAAGTTTTTCATGCCCTTTCTCTCAAGGTATTGCATTCGCTGCACTATTTATTCATAAATACAGGGCAAAGTTGCCGTTGAATAATAGTTTTTGTTCAGTTGAGTAATTGATGGAGGGTTTTTTTTTTCACAGCAGGTTTTATTTGCTCTCACACTAGTTATGCGGTTACATCTCAAGCTATTTTCATGTTTTTGATTTTTTTTAACTGTTTACAAGATAAATAGTCTGGCATGTAAGTTCACAATACCATTGAAATCATCTTTTTTTTTTTTTTTTTTTTTTAGGGAAATCCACGCAGGCTCTCACAATAGCCTGGGCTGTCATAGATCTTGGACGATGTCTGCAAAGTCAAGATATCCTCCACTACAAAAGTGCTTTCCCATTAATGAATAGAACATGAGCTGAGGAAATTATTCCTTGAATTCTCTGGGCAGATAATGATTCTCATCTTTATCAGTGGTTTATCTTCTAAGGTCAAGATTAAAGTAAAAAGTGATGTGAACCCCCAGTGTCTCCAATTAAGAAGAGAGAGAGAGAGCGAGCGAGCGAGCGGGAGTGAGAGGGGGAGAAAATGAGGGAGAGCAGAGGTGGACTCCTGCATTGCTCCACTTTGCGGTCCCTCAAGTATCCCTGAGAAATAGAAAACAACACAATTAAATTATGACACCTGACACTAAGACCTCACATCAGTGTGACTCATAATGGACTAACCGCTGAAAGTGAGATCTTGTCAGACGATTAATGCGATCACACAGATTAGCACCTTTCTAACTTGACATTTTTTAATGTTTCTTTTTTTTTTTTTGGTTCTGTTCTTGATGAAGGCAAAGGGACGTATATCTATATAGCTTCCGCATGGGTGAAACTTAAAAATGAAACAAATAAACGGTATACTTGCATTGATATGTTTCCACGAGGTATCTATTAAGTAATTTTCTCTGTAGATGAGCATACCCTCAGCAGGTAGCCGGATGCTTACAGGAAGAATGAGCCAAGTCTTTCCGTCTCTGCTGTGCACCCAACTGTGTTTTCAGGCAAACTAATAAAAGCTCCTCCAGAAAACCATGAGAAATGGGGGAAAAGGTGTCAAGAGCCGAAGTCTCATTTACAGACAGATTTAGAATACTTTTGCTTTCAAATTTTACTCTGTGCAGGATTTTCAGACATAAAAAAATCAAATCTTTTCATTCAAATCATTTTTTTTCCCAGAGGGGAATTTACAGAATGGATCTCCACAAGCAAACAAAAAAACAAAAAAAACAAAAAGAAATGTCCATGCTTAACCAAATTTGTTGCAACATGGCAAATTTGATTTGGGAAGAAGATTTTGGCAAATTTTTAATTGCAAGGACCTTTATCTTTATACGGGTTCTGTTAAGACTAATTGTATGAAATATTTTGCAATTATCAGCCAGCCTAATTAGAAATTAATCACATAAGGGTTCTTTCTACATCATTTGTCTAACTTCTGTGGATGTTAGACAAGGTTTTTCATTCTGTGCCCTTTGGTGCGAACTATACAGAATGTAACCCCTTAGTGTATTCCTTTCCTCTTGTAATGGGTTTTTTTTTTTTTTTTTTTTTGGTATTCGTGCAGGCAAAGAAGCTTACAAGCTTTTACAAGCAGGGGTGCTTCCAGAAATTTAGCCTCCTCTGACAAAAAGTCACACTGGACACCCCTACAGTCTTATCACACAACGGAAGAGCATCACCTCAACGGTACTTTCCACCTCAGGGTCCTATTAAAATACTGTGTATTTTCAGGAGACCCACTCCAGCGGCCCAAATTAAGAGACTTTCAACAACGGTTGGAAATATCTGCCTAGAGCAGTGGTTCCCCACCGAGCAGTTGAAGGAGCTCTCAATCAAGTGATGTAGGGGGGTGGGTGACTATGTGTGTTTTAATGTGCAACCAATTCATTACCCAGTAAGTAACGACACTACTCTGTACTTGCTGATGGATTGCTGCTAGTTTTTGCCGGTTGAGCTTCATCAGGTGCCAGCTGCAGTTCAGTTAGGAGGGTTTCTTTTCACATGTGGGCATTAAGCCGTCATTTTCATTTAACATCTTGCCAAGACATGTTTGCACATTCCTGAGTCATGAAATATTTATATTATTTATTCGTTTACTTATGATGGTAATTAATTAGTATGAATCACGTTTGCAAGACTGAAAAATCACAGCGCACTCACCTCAACGCAGGCATTTGTATATTATGGTTGAGACAGTTGAGACAAGAAGTACAATAGAACAGCAATGAAGGTGACAAAGTTAAGTCACAATGATTTGCTGTGACTTGTAATATATCGCTCTAGAAAAAAAAAACAAAAAAAAAACACCTTTAACATTTCTCTCTGAATGAGGGATCTTTCCCACCATGTTCCTCTGACTGATTGGATGCATATTGGAGAGCCCAACGATTTTGCACATGAGAGTTCAATAGATTCAACTTGGCGTGAAGTAAAAGACGGATGTCGGTTCATGACAGGAAGTGACTGTGCCTCGCCGTGTTCAAATGAAAGGGGGAATCTGCTCTGGCCATGCACGCCTCGAAGGCCCTTTAATCCTTCTTCCAAAGATTTACTATCATAGATAAACAGCGACTTTTTCTATGCGTTTGCTTTTACAGCGCCTGTAAATATTAAGCTGTTAATATCAGTCCGCTCTTATGCCCGCATGAATCAGATGCTTTAGTAGGTCAGAACTAACTTACTTTGGGCCTGTTTCTTATTTTCTTCTCTCCCACTTTTCACTAATGGAGCAAAACTAACAACTGTAAAAATTGATGGATTAATCGCTCGATCATGCAGTCACTTAGTCAGCAGGCCCATGCTGTTGGGATCCATTCAAAAAGTAAAATAATATGTTTTTAATAGGAAAAAAGTATAAAAGAGAAATGCATATGGAATTTCATAAAGATAAGGACAAAGATTAAAAAAAAGTATTGTTGAGCCTTGAATTAATTTGAAACTATTCTGAAGCAGCAGAAAATGCAGTTGTATATTAAGCACTGAAGCATTTTTATCAATTCAAAGACATGCTTCCACATTTTCAATAAACGTTGAACTTTGAGCTACAGTAGTAATTCTTTCTGTCCAAATGAATCAAAATCATATTTCAGCACACAAAAAAAAGAAGTAAAACAAAATAAATAAATTAATAAAATAACAACACCACCAACCAACAGCAGACACATAACACATAACGCCTACACATTATGCCCACATCATAGCAGTGGGTGCTTTGTTATCGGCATGAGGTTTGATCCAAGCAGGAATTCAGTGGCAGCACAAAACAAGTGCAACACATTTAATTGCTGTATAGTATGGTGTCACTATAAGAAACCAGAGCAGTCCCTGTTATTTAAATAAAAACCCCTCAAAGATGAAAATATCACGGCAACTACAGAGACCACAGTGGAGGTGAAAAGCAGCAGACTTCTTGACATAATAGCACTTCATGGAGTTAAAATTTGACATGTTAAATAAATAAGGACCTGGCAATTCTTGACTCGTGGATGTGAGAAAAAACACTTTTTAAAAACAACTGATTAGCCTTTTATTCATTGCCTTGTTCAAATAGGAAAGCCGGAGCTGATGACTAGAAATCGTCGGAGAACGTTTCAAACTTTGCATACTTATGACACATTGTTCAATCCGCCATCTTCATTGGCAGCAGAACGCCGAGAATGTTTTGCTGCTGACGTACGTGTTATAGTTTTCCTCAAAACTCCAAATGAAGAACTCATTCGTTTAAAATTTCTCGTGTGGCAAACATTTTATTTGCGGAGTCATATCCTATTAAATGTCGATTGTAAGATAAGATTGTAAAAATAAAGCATGCCAGCTAAAGTGAGTTATCCTAAATGTTCAATTCTAACTCTTCACTATACTTTTTAGCGTTTACCATTGTACTGGCTGTAACAGGGTTTTTACAAAGTTAGTTTTTTTTTTTTATATATATAATGTGCGCTGATAGAATCAATTATAGGTTTAATGTGCTAAAGAGTCTCATTTTGTTTTGTACAAACAATGGATGACACAAGGCTACGCAGAAAAAGGAAAGCAATCCTTTTGCTCCAGTGGTTCATGGCAGATAGATGATTCCTCCAGGTAGATTTTTTTTTTTTTTTTTAGTTCAGCTGAGCTGCATTGATTTGGCGGAATCGGGTGGATGTCACACATGCACTGAACAATGCTCAATGACTTTGCTATCCTATTCCCATTTAAATTGCCTCTACGTTTCCTTTCTGACACCTGTTTAAATCAATGCCTTCCTCTGCAGGTCATGGGCTGAATGTACTAAGGCGCACACCAGCCGCCTCTCAAATCCACTAAAATCAACACAATAATTGAAATATTTTCAAGCTGATTACACCGAAGCCCGGGGCTTGGCTGGTTGCTAAGAGTACGCTCCCTAGTTGCTAGGGGGAGTAAATCATCCTGCATTATTTGATTTTTGTTACTGATATGAAACTGCTAGTCCCTCGATTAAATGTCTCACAGTCAAACACCTAGGGGATGGACAGGAGAGAAAAAATAAAATAGTCACTGTGAACCTGTAAAATAGCATCTCTAACTTCTCTTTTCCGTGGGGCTTTTACACAAATCTGTGTGCTTGTTTATGTTTGTTCCTGCTGAAATAAACAAAGCTCCGGTCCTGTTCACATTGAAGGAAAACAGAAAAGACAGCAAAATATCCAGAAATCCCATGTCACACTCAGGTTTGGTAAGATCATGAAGTAACATGACTGTCCCTTATATCAAAACAGATTGCTTTGTCAAAGCCAGGATGCTTTTTCTCAGCATCAATCTCAGTCCAATTTGGGCAGTAACAGTCTTATGAATAATAGTCAGTGAAATACAACAAGGGAAACATTGACAGAATAATATGCTGTCAAAGGAGATTCAAAAACAAATCACCTTGACATTCACAGGACTTTCCACGGGCGTCACAATATATGGAAGACATTTTCAAACTGTAGACATAAAAATCAGAGTAGATTAGTTCCCTCCTTGACCGGCATGATATTTAGCAGGAAATGTTGCTTTAAGTATGATTCAGACACTTGCGACGTCTCCGAGACGCCGCGGCTAACAAGCTCTAAAACATTTATTTCCTTCCTTCGGCGGTAAAAAGGAAGAGGCCACACTCTACTTCACCAGACTCTCTGATCTGATGCTTGCTGATTACAACTGGACCTTCACTCTCATTCCATTTAATATTAATACTGCATTGAGGGGGATTTTCTCCAAAGACTTGTCAGACATTGAGGGCTGCTCCAGCCGGCTTTGTCAAATGAGATCAGTGCTCACCATAATGGTGAGGTCAAGTGGAGGGGCAGCCTCTCAACTCCATAACAGCCTGACAGCGAGCGTTATATTATGCTCTGTAAGTATAGAACACATAGACATATGCAATCCTACACATTACAAACTACAAATGCACCTGACTCACAGCCAAGGTGTGCCATATCGTTAAAAAACATGTCAACGTAATCCTCCAAATGGGTGTCAGTTGAATTAGTTAATCTACTTACGCAACATTAGATTCTATCTATCAAAGGGCTAAACTCCCATGAAGAGAATACAAGCAATTTAACAGTATTCCTTGACCTCGGCTATGAGCGCGGCCCCTTGTTTTGTCGTGCTGCAGCCAGTAGGAAATAGCTGGCTGACAGCTCCGCTAAAGGGAGGGTGAGCAGTGATCAGGACCTGGCTGCCTAACCACAGACCAGAGTCCCTTCATTAGCCGGCCGTCAGGTCTGGCTCACGGTAGTTGGATCGATAAAGCAGTGCCACTCTCTCTCTCTCTCTGTCTCTTTTTTAAATTTTTTATTTACCAACTAGCACATTTCTTGTAGCTGACTTGTCTTTAAACCGTGCCGCTGTTTAACTGCTTTATTCACCCTCTGTATGAGACCATCTGGTCCCCTGTCCTGTAAGTCTCTTCTAAAGCCCAGGCCTGACAAGCAAGAGATATGTCAATGCAGTCCTCAGCACAAAGCAACATCTGCCATGCCTGACGCCTACTATTGTATGGCCATTTAATCTGTCCCCCTCCTCCCCTTAACGGCACACAACAGTTCCTGGTATTATGTTTTGCCACTCAATTAGCATTATCATCCCGCTGAAATAGAAGCCAATTTACCTTTAATGACGTGATTGTTAGATGAGTGACAGCGTTCGGTGCTGCCACTATCGCTAGATAAACGGAGGCCTGCCCCTGTTTTCCTGACTGGTCGTGCCGAGGGCTGGGAAGTCAGAGCCAGCCAATCACGATGGCCTGACTTCACCCCTTCACCACCAACATTGTTTCCTCTGGTTCATAGAGGCAGTGTGCTGGAAAATTGAGTCCAGATTCATTAGGTTTTCAGTGTGCCGCTCGAGTCAGTTAAATTGATACATTTCCTAACAAAATTGAAGTGCTTTTGTGGTGCCTGCGGATGGCTGGTGACCCCACTCGGCCCACTGAGCAGCCGAAGCAAGCTGATGGATCCATTAGACCGCTTAGACTGCTTATTCCTCTCTCTCCATCTCTGACTGACACTGTAAATCTGAACCAATTTCAGACTCTAATCACCATTACAAACCCCTTCCACTGTCCATTTGTTACTCTGCAATTCGAATACACTACCTAGATTGGTTCAGAAATACCAGTTTAGAGGGGCCCTCCTGCTTTCCCATGGTTAAATGGCTCATGACTGGTCCCTTTTCTCAGCTGAAGCAGAAAAGCAGTGGCTACTGGAGGAGGAGGAGGAGGAGGAGGAGGAGGAGGAGGAGAAAAAAACGTATAGTGAAACAAAGGGCCTTGAACAATTCCCAAAAGATAAACTGGAATTAAGAAAAATGATAGATAAATGAATAAATACCAGGGAAAAAATGGGAAGTGTGAAATTCAGCGAGATGACAGACAGGCCTCAAGGCCACACCGCCGGCTGTGGTAGAAGAGTGTCCCTTGAATAACAATCACTGTTACACCTCCAAAACATTTCCTCATCCACTAGCCATTTTTACCCAAGCTTTTATCTGCTCAGTCAACCGCACAGCACTAGCGAAGCGGCTGGAGGATATTATTTCCCTGTTGGCCCCAGTCATATAACTCTGCTTAATATGCACTCTATAATTTAAGAAACTTGAATTATAACCCGAATGTGCTTTGCCTTATATTATCTATCTAACCTTCAACTTTGTTCAACTTTGAATTAGTGACTCTCAACATTTACACATAACAGGTAAAAAAAAAAAAAAAGAAAAGAAAAGAAAAGAAAAAAATTGCCCAAAAAGTCTGAAAGTAAAGCCTCGCATGCATTATTTATGCCCTTAAATCAGAGCGGTTCAATTGAAGGCCTTATATTGAAAACTGGTGGGTTCACCCGTCAGTCTCTACATCTAATTAACTGCTGCACCTCATATCCTCTAAGTGCAGTGGAAACACGTTTTAATTGATATTGAGATGTTTATGCCCTTAGAAAGTAATTAAGATTTTCAATTAATCCTGTCTTATTTCTGGACATCTTGGTTCTGTGTCCTTGAGCGTCCAGCGATTAATTCCCCAAACCTCCTCCAAATGAGGGAACTTCAATTACTTTGCAGTGATTCACAACCCCGCGTGTGACCTCATCCAAGGCTTGCATCATCGTTTGAATTAAAGGAAATGCAAACCCAATTAAATCATATAAGTCTGGTGAAA
Source organism: Echeneis naucrates (assembly GCF_900963305.1). Classification (NCBI taxonomy): domain Eukaryota; kingdom Metazoa; phylum Chordata; class Actinopteri; order Carangiformes; family Echeneidae; genus Echeneis; species Echeneis naucrates. The sequence goes on from NC_042518.1 coordinate 4,798,226, forward strand.
TCAACAGAAACTGAATGGCTGCTTTATCCCACATCCTTGAGGTGCTGGTGATCTGGGGAATATTTCTTTACTGTCTCCTGACAGTGTGAAAACAGACCACCTTGAAAACAGCTGCTTTTAGGTTATCAAAAGCTCTATAGCAATCAATTAAAACCGCCTCTCTATAGTAGAAAAACAAAAATAAAAAGTGGCCCCTTTGGGATCTAAAAGCAAGTATGTGTCATGTGAGCTGACCTCTTCTTGCTCCCCAGCATCTCACTGTGCTCGTATTCTGAATGTCCACACATGCAGCGTGCTGCGCAACAAAACTGCTCACTAACAGATTGGAAAAAAGAGACACAGACTTTATCAATCAACTCTGAAAACGTTTGTTTCCTCTTCCCAGGTACACCCGCACTGATACAGGTAAAAAGGCAAAGTCTGATATGAAAACAAAATCCATCTTCTACAGCAGTTTTATAGCTTTGGAATTACATCTCCCCAAACCTCAAATGTGCACAGACAATATGACAACACTCTGAGTGTCCAAACCTCTATTGTCATGCCAAGAATAAATAATAATTTCTCCTTGCTGCCCTTGCAGTGCTGTTTTGCTCACACATAGAATCACCTGCCCATCTAGGCAACAAAAAGCCTGCTTGGGGATTATGGTGACATAATCTTAGCAGTGGCCTGTGAGTCGAGGGCTGAATGGGTTTGAACCCTCTATGCCACGCTGAGATAACATTTGTCACCGGGGTTCCTGGGCGCCCTATTCATAGATTAGTGGACTGTCGCCTTTTCAGAATGTGAAATGGCTTTGGCACTGCTGCATGTTTATTTTCAAAACCTGTGCCTCCAAGGATGAGGAGAGCATCTTGTCCTTTTCTTAAGAGCAGCACCGCTTGGCCTCATACGAGCACATAGAAATCAGCAGCTTCTGTTCTCTGTGTGAATCTGTGATGACACTGAGCGCTGAGGAATACTATTACATCTTATTATTCCCTACCAGACCTCCTGAGATAATATATGATATGTGCGATAGGCGAAGTGTTATCATCTGATTCTTTTTTTTTTTTTTTTTTTTTTTTTTTAAATGCAGCCTGATTTCTGTTTGCCTTTTTCTTTTCTTGTTGTTCTATAAGCCAGAATCAGGGCTCATGAACTAATAACGGTTAAAGTGAACCAATATGACATTTTGGGGGGGAAAAGGCAGTGATTCGTTTGCTCAGTGAAAATTAGATGGCACTCTCATACCTGTTGACAAAATGTGACACAAACTGGTTAGCTTAGTTTATCATAAATATGTGCTGAACTGTTCCTGGTGTTTCCTCCACGCTTGGCTTTTTTTTTTTTTAAACAGCCTATTAAAAATAAATAAATAAATAAAAATATGAGCAGTTATTTTTGGAAATCTGTAAAAATCTGCATCTGTAAATTTTTGCAATTGTTAAATATCCAATATTAACATCAACAGCCATTTGCTGCGGTTAGAATAAAACCTAAAGGACACAGCGCTAATACTTAAAGGCATACTGGACTTTAAGGTGTCACAAAGTGAGGAGACAGTCAGACCAGGTCAGGGCTAGCTGGTTAGCATGCTAACCTCACTAAGAAAAGGAGCCATAGAAATAGAAGCACAACTAGAGGTACTTTACATCATTGGAGTTTGATCAAACTTACAAAAAGGCCAATCTAATCAAACGTCTGTAACATGTCAAGTCATGAGCTGTAGATGTCCCAGTGGATGTTACTTGTTAAACAGCAGACTTTATGCTAACATAACTGACTGCTAACCAAAGCCGTATCTTCATATAACAGGACAAAAAAGTCTGACTGATGAGTGACGCTCTGCTGTCAAACGCGAACAAGCGAAATTTCCTGAAATTCCTCACTATCCCTTTGAACAAAAAACATTTTCTAATGATCAAACCAGCGTGAGCAATGAGTGACTGGTTTTTTTATTCCTTAATGTGTTTACACGCATTCAGAACAGAAGCTGTTCGCCGCCGCAACATCTCTGCCGTCCCTCTGAAAAACCTCCACAGTGTATTGTGTGAGCACGCTCGAAGGGGTCTTTAATCAGCCCAAGCGGTCCCCACAGTTAGCATTTAAAGCGAATCTTTGCATCACAAAAGAGTGGGATGTGTAAATGAGATGTGACATTTTATTTGTGCGGGGCTATGCAGCAAATAAATAAATATCAGGCCATGACAGACAGAGACTGCTGGGAAAATCTCCTCTACATTGCACTCGCTGGTTAACTGTCACACCATTAAATTGTCTTTCACGTTGACATGTTGCCATCCGATTGGTTAGCAGATGTAAAAAGAGGGAACACTTGCCAAACAGTTTCCAAGAGCATGAAATTGATATTGTGAATCATATGTGACAGTGACTCTTCTGCCCTATAATTGATCTACATTAAGGCTACAAGGTTTCAGCCTGTGATTGGAAAGCAGGGCACATCATGAGGCTCTGTGTATCCCCGGCTGGCAGCCAGAGGAGTTTATTCTCGCAATGGAAAGATTACATCTTCAATTTTACCTGGGGTGTATAGACCTCAGTGGGCCAGGAGATATCTCTCTATAAGTGGGACCTTACTTATTGCTCTTTCAAGTGGTAGATCTATCCATTCACTCTAATTAAATTGAGCTTTTTAATCTGGTTCTTCTAATCCAGAGTCAAGTGTGTTGGGACTTGGATGATGTGATTTGAAAGGGAATACTCTTGATTCACTGAAACACTGTTATCTCCTCTCCACTATTGAAATAAATTCGAAAATGAGGTTTGTGCACTTAAGCACCGCACACTCAGATGACCTGAGCCGGCTGCTTTGGCGTAAAATGTGTTCCGGGTAAAGCAGAAGGATATAATGAAAAGTAAAAGCCTCCAATCAGCACCTGCCATCTTCTTTTTTTTTTTTTTTGTTTAACTGAAGAGAAATTACAGGAGATTGGCTAATACCAGATGTCGACAGGGCTCCGGAAACAACATTGAATTTTATTTTATTTATCTAATTTGGTGATGTTGTTGTTGATGGGTTGTTTTTTTTTTTTTGGGGGGGCCAAACAAACATGGCATTATCATGTTGCAAAAACCTTATCATATGTGCCAGATTAGAGAAAATGAAAAATCTGAATTCCCGGCCAGTGGGAGAAGTTTAGTGCCAGATTCTTCTTGGAGAATATGGGGGGGGGGACAAACAAACAAACGAAAAAACAACAACGACAACAACAAACAAACAAAATAGATGAGTGAGTTGGATTGGAAATTTGAAGATGACCTCTCCTGGCAATCCCAGGGCCCATCTGGCAAAAGGTAAGCCCTCCATCCGAAAAGCAGTAAAGCATCCATCGCTCCACTTTATAACCTCTCTGCTGAGGGAATTCATGCAGTTTGGTCTTAAAGATCCAGATCAGGACGAAGCTTGATAAAGCTTGTTCTAGCTGGGTATCCAGAGATAGGGGTCTTACCTATGAGTCATTTTCAGCATGATCACCCTTATCTGTGTTCAGCTGGGCTCCCCCAGCTACTCGGGGGGCTGCTGTTTAACCCCGACACTCACATGGTTTCACCACCAAACACAAAAAAACCACTCACAGCCAAGGATGCTTGTTTGTCAGGGATTAAAGGTATTTTCCCTGCCTCTGTTGCAGCATCCTTATTTGGCAACAGCAGCCGACTAATTTAGGTTGCGGTGCCACCGCTCTCATCAACAAACTCTAGGCCACTTTCCAAGATACACTGGCTCACGTAAACCTGTGCAAATCCTGTTGGACAAATATCAGAGCAGCCAGCTAACTGCCCCGGCAAGAAAAAAAAAAAAGAAATTCTAAATAAATAAATAAAAATAAAAAGTTTAATGGGAAATATTCAGTCACGATGTGTGTAAAAATCAAAAGAAAATGAAAGAATCTGGATTGGGATCAAAGCTGTGAGAGAAATGTTGCAAGGATATGGCTGAGAAGAATGGGACAATGAATATATTTTAGGCAATTACCTCAGAGAGCAGAGTTCCATAATTTATGTCTGCCAAGATAAAAGTAATCCACAACACAGAAACTAAAGAGCTGATCTCATAATGGATATTTTAATCAAGTCCCTCGAAAAGAAAGAAGAGCCTATTAAATTCTAATTTTCATTTATGAATGAAGAAATGATTTTGCACCTCAGTCAAATTGCTAAGTGCATGCTGCAAGATGTTGTGCAGTATTACGCATTAAACTTAAAAAAAAAAAAAAAAAAAACCAACCTCAAATTACTTTTTAAATGCAGTCTGTGTTTTAAATGTTTTTATTTGAAACCGAACATTTCTTGACCGTGTCATTGTTTTACAAGATTGGGAGGAATTGTCAAGAGTTCGGGGGGGGTCGCTTTTAAAAAAAGGATTGCCGTCGAGATTTCATTGAGATTTAAAGGACCCAGTAGGACTTTCCATAGACTTTGGTGGGGTTTTTTTTTTCTCTGTAATGCAACATATCCAGTATATTTACTGTACATCTCCTCATGGGAAACGTGAAACGTGCATGCATGTAGGGCTACCACTCCCAAAAGGAATATCACCGTAAACTAATCATGAAGCTGCCACCAGCATCTCTCGCGTCTGCGGATCCCAAAGTGGAATACGCTTCTCCAAACTAATTGCCAACCTTAGCTACGCTATGCACATCCACTGAGACATCACTCACCGTGTCTTAACCACTTTATTAACGTTTATGATTTATTTAAAAAAAAAAAAAAAAAAAGGGATTTTTTTTATTTTTTTCCCCGTCTTCAAGAGTCAACAAGGGATCTCATCTTGGGCCCTGATTTGGATAACAGACAAATACCAATTCAGCCACCCTGATTTCATCTATTCAAGCCAACATGCATTACAGCTCAAATGGCCTTAATGGATGTCTTTGTGGCAGTTCGTAAACAAACAGCAGCGGGGTGGGAATGGTCGTTGCTATAAAGCAAAGCATGACACTCTGGGGGGTTGCAGATGGGATCTCTCCATAGTGACAGGATGTGATCAGAGATGTCCCTGCTGAATATCCAGGTTACATGACACCCACAGCAAGCGCTTTTTTTTTTTTATTTTTTTTTTTACTGTGTGGACCGCTGACCTCAAATGCAAATGACCTCAAACGACAGCAAAAAAAAAAGAAAAACCAAATAAATAAATAAATAAATAAAAGACACATTTCTGGCAAATATGTAGAGAGAGGCAAGACCTTGGAGAAAAGGAGGGATAAAGTAGAAGAAGATGGAGGCGGAGAGAGCGTAAAATGTTTGTGTGTTTGTTCTCTGGTGTGTGTTCTTCCACGTAAGGCCAAGAGGGAGAAATAAATGGGGAGATGGGGCTAAAAATACGGGAAATGACAGATAGAAGGAAAGCAAGTATTGGGGTCACACTGATGGCCACTGAATTGTATGGTGAATTGAATGAACTCATCTTTGAAAGACTAGTGTGTAGTTTCCCTTTATTGAGCGAATAGCCATATTAACATCCTGTTCTCTTTGCGAAGTCGAAACCATATCCGATGATGATTGGGTTTGGGAGACGCTTTGATGGAAAAATAGAGCCCATTGCATCCACATCACCATCTCACACCACATTGGCATATGCGGCTCACTGCTCCCCACTTTTGGCCAAAATTGAAGAGCTTGCACAGAGGAAAATAAATAGATGGTTGAATAGCAATGGCCTCTGCCACTGAACCTTTTATCAGTGGGAATCTAACAGCCGTGCCGTTTCAGAATTTCAGTTTAGCTTCCGATTACGGTATGTCCCGGCATTTTATTCCCTACATCTCTATGCTTCGTAGCCTTCAAACACTTCTCGGTAACTGCCTATTATCCAACAGTTCCACTCCACTGACCCTGCCAATAAAACTTTTCATATCCTTATAAATGAACTCAATTGCAGCGTTCTAAACATTTACACTGCACTAACAGATCATCTCCACACCTTGGAATTGGCTAAATTCCCTTTTCCTTATGAATATATAGGAGGAGATTAGAGATATGATAGCTTTTCAGATTGCTGCACCCAGTGAAATTAGTTTAGTGAGCATTTACAGACTAAATTGGAACCATTAAATAGCGGATTGAATTGATGGCACATTCATTGTCTCTCCATCGGTATCCCTGTAAAATCAATTAGCCGTCACTTTTCCATTCTCAATAAAGTATGATTGTCAGCTACGGATGAATAAAGAAGACCCTGACAGCCACTCAGACCAGAACACCATGTGAAAACAAATCTGTGTATAGGCCAGGGGGCTGGCAAATGTGATCTGTAATTGTGCAAAAAGGCCCAATTGACTTCATAAAAAGGCCACTGTGCATAGGCGGGGCCATTAGTCTAAAGAATGTACCACATCGGAGTGAAAAAAGAAGCTGCAGCAATTGTTTCAGTGCACGAATAAGTCAAGAATACTTGAATTGAATCATTTGAATTATAAATGCAGATGTTCTCGTTTTTTATTTTATCGACACAACAGATGCATAAACGCTTGTCTTAAATTCCTAATGTTCCAAAGTCGTTTACGAGAAGCTCCAGAATGACTGAAGGTAGCCGAGAATAAACACCACTTCACTGTAAACACCTGTAATTTTAACATGACATCGTCGTCATCGTATGCCGTGTAATGCACGCCCTGAACATTACGTCACAGATGGACATTAGATACTGTTTTCTGTATCAATGAGCGAGAAAAATGATTTGTTTAACCACATGCTCTGTCTGTAACATACATCCATTGCTAGTCAGCTGTTCAGCTTCGGTTGCAGATCAAGCAGCATTGTGTCTGTCAATTTGCCAGAGGCACTGATAAATGTCCTCAGAGATCAGGACTTTCATCTAATTTTTCCTCCTAATGAAATCAAATAGGGTCTCCCAATATCCCTCATCATAATTCTTCATGCAATATCTGCACTGAGAGCCTCTGCTCCGACAGCTGAAGCCCCCCCACCGTTTTATTTTCTCTGTATAGAGTAACATATGAGCATGCATATGAAAATTACCAGAGGCAGCAGCATCGCATATGCTACCACGCCATAGATGGCACCGTGAAACAATGCCAGTTTTTCAATCAGCCATTTTGGTGAATTGATAGAACAGCTGAAGCTTTTTTTTTTTTTTTTTTGGTTTGTTTGTTTGCTTCCAAAATATGCCAAGAACTGATTAAAACAATGACACCAACAGCCTGATGGACTCCGAACAGTAACTTTTAAGATCTGCCAACAATTACCAGCCACGGCTCCCAAAAGTGAACGAAACGTCGCAATTTTGGGGAAGTCTTTACGTTGACCGTGATATTTTTTAAATGTGTGTCAGTAAAACGCATTCGTTTATCTACTTATATTTTGAATAGCCATTCACTCTAACCAGTCTTTTTGTGCACTTTTGTTCACGTTTGGTTTCTCTCTGTCCCACCTCCCGACATTTACATTGCAGTTTTTTTTATAGTTGGTCTAAATGCTGAGTATTAATATCTTCTGGTGTTTTATTTTTTGGCCAGCAGGACTTATTCGAGGTTCTTGAACATTTCAATTTCTTGGAGCCGCATTTGTAAAGCCCCAAGAAATGATTCAAAACATAATTAATCACAATAATATCCGTTATCTTAGTATTATGATTCAGTCTTGATTGCAACAATATTGTGATTTCAAGATCTCTTGCACTGTTGATAATTTTATTTTTACTTCATAACTTCAATGAGCAATGAACGTTCCGACTTTTCTTGAGTTAAAAACTTTTGATCACGGTAAATGTCAACAGCCAGGTCTGCAATGAAATGATTCATTCCTGCATTTTTCTGCAAATAAATACAAGAGGAAACGCCAATGAAAATTCAAACCCTTTTTTATCTCAGTAATCACAGAATAAGACTTCTCAGTGTCCTGAAGGAAATGATTATAGGCAGCTAAATGCAAACCAGGCTGAGTGGATGATGCCATAGCGATCATGGATACAGGTATTAAATTCACTGTCAGGGCCATATTGCTCTAATTTCTAAAAAACTAATGAATCCTCATCTCCCTGCTACAATTACTCTGGGGTGCATTGTACTGGCAGAGGATCGGTTATCTCCACACAAAGTAAGGGCTTTAGGATTCTCAGATGAAAGGTGAGATGGAAATGCGATCGGGTATTATTGCTTCTTGTTATCAACACTTCAGCTTCCAGTATATGTACTGATACATAGTAGATGCTCATTTTGGAGGTAAATACTTTGATTTCATGAATACAAATGGCTGTCTACAATAGGCAGGGTAAGAGGCAAGTCTATATCAATCTGACTATTGCATGCCCCTCAGAAGAGAATGAAGGAATCCGGCGGCGGCATTCAGTGTTTGGTGAGAGCAGAGGTATAATAAACCGCGGTCGGCCAATAACTGCTGAGCTCTCAGCTATGACGCAGGATTGGCAATGTTTAAGGAGGCAGGTGGAGCAGCGTCCGGGTCAGAGGATGTCCCAGGTAGCAGATCGACCTCAGACCAGCTGAGGAGCTCTTTAATGTTCAGGAGCTAATGGAAGGTGAGAAAAGCTCAGAGGGGGTTTTCTCATGAACCTGGCTGACCTGAGGGAGAGGCTGGCTGCAGGGGAGGCCCGGGGCTTCGGCGGAAAAAGGAGACAGCTGATATGTCTGGTAGCAGGTGGGGCGCTGGTTTGTCCACAGGTGCTGCACAGATGCCTCCAAAGCAGAGCAGGCACCAGTTATCCAGGGACACTGGGGCCCGCCGGAGCCTCCTGATTCAGTCTCACCCACAGCCCTCGCATCTGCTCAGCCATTCTTTAGGAGTAATTACACGTGGCACTGGGTGGGCACATGATGGATGCTGGGAAACAAGGACAGAAATCTGACATGACTGTTTTTCCGAGGTTCAATAGCAACAAATTAAGTGAGAGATTTCCCCCCTCCCCCCTTTATATTATTTTCATCATAATTTAAATGATGTTTGTGTCTAGAAGGGAGGTCAGGTTCTGTTGTTGTTCCATCTGTTGTCTTCCAAGAAGATTTCCAAGATATTCAGTATTTCAAAGCCATAATGGAGAATAAATGAAACGTATGAGGAAATGCTGTCCAATTGGTGTCATAATTGCTATTTGGAGGATTCATAATTACAGAGTGCAGCCATCAGATAAAGGAGTGCAGATAAAACGGAGTTGGACTGGTAATGGAAATCTGTTTGGAGAGGAATAGTTTCTAATAAGTAATTTTGCCTAATAAACTATAACCGATTTAATCTCCGCCTTATCAGGCCAAGATTTCACCACTTTCCTTTTTAATTGGCTATTTTGTAATCCCAATTCCCAACAGAGAGGATGGTCTGTCTGCCTCTCCGGAGAGTTAGCATGAAATCAGTTTGAAACACTGTGTCAATCTCATTCTGAAGTGGCCATCTGGCCAGTGTACAGAAGCTGGGGATGGCACGCTGAACCATGGGGTCTCTGCGAGGCAATCATCAGCAGATTTACACAATGTGTTAATGCAAATTTAATAGAGATTTCCTATCGGCCACTTTAATCTTCCATGTGTTCTCTGTGTCAGCCCGACCAAATCCAACGACTACCGCAGGAAATCATACACATCTACTGGAGGTAACATATTCTGCTGCTGGGATTCAGCTAAAAAACATTCATTCATTCATATCATTTATATACGCTGTTTTTGTATTTCATCCTGAGTGGAGTTGAGTAACATTGACAGTAAACAAATAAACAGTAGTGGCCAAACATGTGATTATAGGAATTCAGTCACTTAGAAAACAACAAAACGTTACATCTTATATCCAGCGTTATGTAGCGTTTACGTGGATTATCTCCAAATGCTGGTCACGTGAGTCATGTGTTGGAGGTAGCTTGTTAATACATTTACTTGGCCCTCGTTCTACATAACGTCCTCTCCAAAAAAGCACCTCAGGTTTTTAATACATAGAGCAACGACTTGATGGATTAAATATAGTGGTTGATTTAAATGGAAACACATCTGCTTACTCAACTGCACCTGGATTTTTTTGGCTTATGACTGAAATTAGTTTCCATCCACAGGACAAATAAACATTAAACACGGGCTTTTTAAAATATGGCTAACAGCCTGTAGACACGGATTATCCTTTATCCATCACTAATTATAGACTCATATGGCCTAGCAGAGAGTGTACATCAGGCAACAAAACTCAAACAAAAAGCGAGGAATTTCAAGTTGGTGTGACGTTTATCGAGGAAGCGGTTCACTCGTTTTACTGTACATCTGTTGAGTTCAACACACCAAGTAGATAAACCATATGCTTGTTCTTTTAGTGGGGCACCAGTCCAGCAACAGATATCAATGCTTTTTCATCCCACTGTAATATAATTTAATTCAGCCTTTTAATGAATTGCGCTTTATTGCTTGCAAGTTAATGATTACACCCAAAACCCGACGCAGAAGTCGGCTGGAACTGCAGTGGGCAGCAACTTATAGGTTAGTTTACAAAAAATTCCAATTCCCTTTATTCATTAAAGTCAAATATATCATGCAGAGACATAGCAAGGAATTCTGGGATCCTTGAAAGAAAATTGCTCTGGGCCCCGTTTAATTAATTCATGCACCCTACTACGAATTTTATGGTCCCTCTCCAGCTGTGGACCCCTAATATCATCCCCAGCTTTCACCCTTCTCTGTTTGCATTGGCTTTATCCCGGATACAATCTTTAATTTCAATTAGGGAAATACTGGGAATTATCAGTGTGGGAATTAAAACAAAGGAAAAAAAAAAAAAAAACTAAACAAAACTACTCTAAAAATGTAAAGAAAAGAGTGAACTATTCCAGGAATGAAGCTTCTGTTTCTCTGCGGTGTTGCTTTCCAGATGAACATAAAATGAAATCTAATAAAAAAAAAAAAAGTAGCATGTGTGGAGCTCTTTAACTATCTTATCATGTTGTGCAGTCGTTGACGGAAATGTATCCCGATGAGTTCGTATTCGGATGGAAACATACTAATACCAGTACAATTCAGTTGGAGGGAAAAAAAAAAAAAAAAAGGACAATCGCCAACTTGGCCATCTCTTAGTTTGAGAACAAAGAAGTGCCGTACAGCCTGGGGGGCTCAATGGCTGGGGCACAGCTTTATTGTAGGAGCAGTAGTTGTAATATGTAGTCTGATGACCAGAAAATTATACTGGCTGCTCTCTCCGTGACCTTTTTGCATTTTTCCACATCCAGTCTTTTGTGCAGGGCCACATCAGTGTGACATCACAGGTAACAGGGTGTGGAAAATCTTCTCTTGTTACACATTATTGCAGAAATTATGGACTCTGCTCCTTGAAGTGTCCTAGGACTCACTGTAGCAATAGCGCATTTAGCAGTACAGCCTGTTAAACACAGAGTGAGTGCCCCCCAAAAAAAGGAAGCAATAATGGATCAATTAAAAGTCCTACTTTGGTTTAATTTGTCTGTTTTGCTCAAAACTTTCCTCTCTATTCTGGGACCAGAAGTTCAAGTTTAAGACGCACGTATGAAACCTCAGCTAGGATTTGAATTGGAAACGTTTGAAAAAATAAAATAAATAAATAAATAAAAGTACAAGTTTGAAGTAATATTCCGCCATAACTCATACATTTATTGTGGAATAGAAAACCATCTGCTGTTGTGTTTGCTCAAAACATGACACTAAGATTTCCAGCAGATGGTTTCATGTTTGATCTTTTTACCATTCCACGAACAAAATAAGTTTGGTTTGGTCAGAGGTTGACGGAGAAAACCATCCATTGCTTTGTCTCTCCTTACTTTCTTGTTTTATTTAAGGGCGTCGCGCAGTTTCGCAACCTCAGTTTAGCCCCTTCGGCCTGGTTTTTACCAAAACACTAAACGGCCCAGTCCCCATTCGAACATATTATGTCTTCTCTAGACGCTTCAGATTTCACTTAAAGATCATTTTCGAAACTCTCTGATTCTCTGACCTTTCGCTGTTTTAATTCCAACTTTATTTAAAGGCCCTCCCCTCATTGTCAGGTCAGCTAAGTCTGTAGCCTCCCACTTGTTTTAATATATATTTTATCATTCATATCATCATTCAGACTTCTGGACTGTTGCTCCAAGAACTAAAAGTCAGTAAACACGGAGAGCTTTAAGTTTACTGGCGACTGTTCCCAAAACAGTTTTTCTTTTTTTTTTTTGTTTTTATCACATAGTATCTGGCTACCAGGAAATTCCATGTTGAGCTTTTTTCATCAATGCTATCCAAATATTTCTTCGTATCAGTCTCTAGTAGAAATGTAAATCTTCTCAGTGTGTAGCTGAGGTGTGAAATATCCTGTTTTTTCAGAATCAGTTCAGGATCTGTATCAGAAATGGGCTCAAAGGTTACAATGAGATCAGGTTCAAAATCTAAAGCTCTTAATATTTAAGAATCCAAATTGGTCTCAATGTGTTTCTGTTACACCTTCAGTCAAATTGTGTAGCATACACTATTTTTGTAACTCCAAAAATGGAGGAAACAAAACAATCTTATTTTACTTCAGTTTACATGCAATTTTTTTTTCCGACTCTGCGTCTTTCTTTTTTCTTTTCTTTTTTTTTTTTTTTTTTAAGTGCGCTCATTAATTACCCCTCCGTCGCTTCTGGTGTTTGCTTATTTCACTGTTTCACTTTTGAGTCACCATAGTGTTGAGTAAAGAGGAGATGAAAGTCAGAGATAGCAGCGCTGCTTCGCAGTGAAAGGACATTCTGTGCTTTTGTTCTCAGACTGTAAATAGACTTTGTCTCACTGAGTCTCTTTCTGTATTATTTGCTGTGCCCCTGTCAGACCCTTTGTTGTTCCATAATGCACTTTTACAATGCTGCTACACCAGTCACATATGCATCAGTGGTCTCCAGTGGGAGTATTGTTATGTAAATGCATATTAATGAACTTCCCTCTGAACAAGTGCTCCGCTACTGGTGTTAAGAGATGTGTCGAGGAAACAGAGGGCAGAATGTCCCTTTGTGTAATGCTGCATGTACATAGAGTTAAACGTACAAACTGAGTAAATATATTTATATATTGCTTTTGGCCAGCCGCTAATTCAGCGACTAACTTCAGTAAATCAGGGCCTTTTGTTGGCTAACAATGTCTTTCATTCTCTGTTCAACAGATGACGTATGCGTTGGTATCCTGACTTTGAATCTTATCTTGTTTCTGATTAAATTCAGGATGTGCAATTTACATGGAACATGAAAAACCTCTTAAAGAGTTAGCAGGTGTGTCTGGATTTCTCATCGCCTCAGCTACTCTGTGAAAAGGCTCAGAAAGTTGGTGAACGTGACACATTTTCCCGCCTCTCCTCAAAGTTCTTCAGCTACTGTCTCCAGATTTCTCAGGGAAAGATCTAATCGCCTGAAACTGGGAGGAGCTGAAACCCGGATACTAAAGTAGATTACGTTAGGTCCGATCTTACAGACAGACCATAATGAGCCAAAAGCTCCAACAGGTTGAACTGAGTGAGGCAGAGAAATGTTGCTGGAACTTTCTGAAGGCTGTTTTGTAAACCGGTTAAACTGAAAATGACGACATTTATTTCTAATCAGCTAGAATATTAAATGCACTAAATTGTTTTGTTTGGACACTTCCAAGCATTTTGAATTTCCTCATGTTTATACTTGTCGGACCTCGTGGCTTTTAAAGGGGCTCTCAAACAGTTTTGGTCATGCTAAATTCTGAACTAATTAAAACTGGCAGAGACGCACAGAGTGGTTTTCGACAAAATGACACTGTCGTATCTCCGTAAGACAGGGAACTGAATTTGTATGAACGGCTGGAACAGGTAAATAAAAACCTTTGATTTCATTTCAGCTTGAGTGTTTCTTAACAAAAGAGACATGGCTAAAGAAAGAAAATGGATATCAAAATGGAAATTTCCCGAGCTGTTTAATTGGATGGCCACTTTTACTAAACTTATCTGCGCAGCACAACTCATTCACTGGAAGTGAGCATTTCCAATTAGAGAAAATAAGCATTTCTTCTCACGTCACAAGCACGTCTTTCACTGTGGTATTTAGTTATGACAGCGTGTACCACTGTAAACAAATAAGATGCTCAGTGATGTCCTCTCTTAACCCTGTTCGCGTCTGTCAAATGTGCTTGTAAACACACACATACTAACGCAACTTTCCCAGGTTTATATCACATATGTCATTCAGAATCACACCCATCTTAAAGAAAATTCATAAAATAAGATATATACGCATTTATAACTCAAAAACAAAACAAAAACAAAAAACAGCCACCCTGGAGATCATCTTTAAGTAAGTCAATAAGACGTGAATCATGATGAACGGCATTTCAAATGGAACGGCGCTACAATCTTAACACTACTGTGAGCTGAGTTAAGAACAAATGATTTCATCCTGTGTAGTCTCGGAATAATGGAAAAGGCTTCTACATTATTGCCCATTTTTTTTCCTGGAAGCTATAGAGACTGACATTAATCCCAACTGTCTGTAAAATTGAAGCAATAAAAACCGCAAGCAGTGGCATCAAATTTTGCCGTGGCCATGCTCCTCAAAAATATAGATCCTCAGACAAACAATGATATACTTGATTGTTTCAGTAAAGATTCCTGGACTCTCTGCATTCCCTTTGTTGTACATGGGAGAGACATTACACCAATGGTGGAATATGACCTCATTTGCTGCAAAGAGGAAATTTAATTAACAGAGCAAACAGCATCTGCCAATATGCCTCCATAGAGACTGCAGAGGATAAGAAATACCTTTCACAAGGACCTGCAATACTGTGTTAAGACTGGACCAACAGTCGAACACGTGGCGCCCGACTCCTCCGCGAGGCTCCTAATTCGCAGTTTTAAGACGATCAGTGAGAGTATGCACTGTACTTAGCATAACCAACACACAAAAATTCATAAGTTCATGAAAGCTGCATGAGTTGAGTTAAGAGAGGACGAGCCAACAGCTTTCTGTGCTTCAGCAGCAACGTGAGTAAAAACTCTAATATCATCTTTAGTGTTATCAGCATTTTTTGTCTTAACTTGTAAAACTGCTCACTTGACTTGGTGGCTGTTCTTTTCTTTGCTTGTTGTGCCAAAGTAAACTGAAAATCCTCAGAGGAACCGTGTGTGTATTTTTTATTTATTTCTTTTTTTTCCTTTTTTTTAGTTTTTTTTTTTTTTTTTTATCCAATATAGTTCATCTTCTGGCCAAACTTACTTCAATACACATCGTAACGATAACTATATTCACACTTCACATTTGTGGCAGTAATTTAAGCAGATACACAGCATTCCCATGCACGCCCATATACCAGGCAGCACACTGAGCTGATACAAACAGTTCGAAGCAAGTAAATAAAAATGGGCTTCATATCACTGAGTGTTTTTATTAAAGGTCAACTCCCTGATTTAAACACCCAAAGTCAAAGCAAGGCGCTGCCGTCACACTCAAATTGATTGGCAGGCTTGAAATCTTAATTATTTCTCCCTGAAATTAAATATTCATGACTAAATAAATGAAAAAGTAAAAAAAAAAAATAATAAAATACATTAAAATAAAAAGGTATGAAGCATTAAGACTCCAACTGTTCTGTTCAGTTCATCTGCTTCTTTGTGACCATATAGTTGTGTTTTTATCGCATTACAGCCAAACAGTCAACCATCCTGACCGATGCGTGAATGTATCTGTGTCTGACATCAGCTTTTTCAAACTGAGGCAGCCAGAGCTGTCCTTTAAAATAACTCATGAATCTTTGATTCAATAAATCATGAATCAAAGATACAATCGGCCGAACTCTCACCTTAGTTTTCACTTAATTTTCCAGTGTTGCTCAGCATTTTGTAAATATGGCCTAATAATATTTTCTTAACTAGTTACAACTCTGACCATAATAAATAGATCTTGGCTCAAATTAACTTTATCTAAAAATAAAGATAGAGCCTTTTTGCTTGGCAAGAGGCAGACCTCAATGCAGACCTCTTTTTTTTCCCCCAGTCTGGCTAATTGGACAGCCACTTGTACATTATATCGTCAACTTAATGTGTAGCACCAGGCCTATAAGACTGGAATATGGGTGTTTGTTTGAATGAATGCGCCACCTTTGAGTTTTGCTAATGACTATAGGTGCTATGTTGACCTTTTGCTGCCTTTACAACATGCTAACATCTCACAACTTGTGTGAAAACAACACCTTCGCATGGCAGGCGGTAATATAGAGGTGGTGCTCCATTACCCATGTAGCCCATTCATGGTTATGATTATTATTCCTCTTTGTGCTCTGCCCGAGACTTAAAGCACTTCCAGGGAGGACTGGCTTCACTGGTATCCTGATGGTTGAGCAGACTGATTTGTTTGCCCAGGGGATTGTTCATGTGCTGTTAAGAACCAATAAAATACAGAAGGAGCCTCAATGGCTTGGCGCGGAAGCACATCATCTCCTGTCAAAATAATAATAATAATAAAAAAAAAAAAGCAGACAATAGATACTCCCACTAAATGCCACTATATCTATATATTTTGTTTCTAATTCTTAATCTTAACTGCGGCAGTGTAATTGGTTTGTGCAATATTAAATTCATAGCTAAAGTGAGCAGCATCCAAACTTCAGTAAACAATTTTAAGCCTAATTTGGTATGAGACATGACTGGCCCAGCGGCACTGTGCAACTCCAATTATGATAAGGATTAAGCACATGCAATCAAAAGATAGAACAAGATAATGTGCAGAGATACATTTGGCAAGCAAGCAGTTAATTGGGGAAGCATGACACCCTACCTGCGAAGGAGGAGGCAGGAGATGATGTTTGAACCGCCTCAACATTATTAATGGCAAAATGTACTGATTTCTCTCTGTTCCCTGTGAATTGGTCGCGATCATCACGAGAAAGGCTGGCCTGTGTGGTTTGGAGGAGCCAGACGGAGCTGTCAGGGAATCCGGTGGCCGCTGTCTGTTACTGCTGTCTGTGCCCGCTGAACCCAGGAGGCAGAAAACGACCGAGTTCACAAGTTGATTAATGAGCGTGCTGCCACCGGTTGTCAAAATCTGACACCGATTACGAAGCTTCAACCTTTCTTTTTTTTTTACGAGGCAAAAAGAAAATACTATATCCTCCAATGAATCAATTTGGTGCAGGAATTGATTTTACTTCGTACAGACGGGTTGTTAAGGCAAATAAAATGCATCCGGAGGCGTTTTGCGGTATTGGACGTTTCAAACTCTGGCCTTAACGGGTTCTTGAGAAAACATCGTGGCAGGCCTTTGCATCGGAGCAGTGCTAATGATGATAACATATATTGAATCTGTTTGGCTGCCGACTGTCCAACTGTTAGGAGAGATGATGAGATTAATTAGGAGTGGGATGGCTACTGAGGGAGAGATGAAGCTGTCATTATACACTAGGTGTTGAGTAATTATGACTGCCTTGTCTTTATCCTCTGCGAGATTGTCTCCACTGCACTTTTAACTCTGACCCAATTAATGCCCCAGGTAAACACGCTCCTGCTGCGGTCATGAGCCTGTTCCTCCTGAGATTACCAGTGAAATGAAGCTGTACATTTTATCTGTGCATCATGGTTGGAAAGTCAACTTGACAGAACGCGGGGCACTTGATAAACAGTCTATCTAGGGCACACACTGTATAGCAGGTCTCTCGGGGAGGGGAGACAAAACCCAAGACATTACAGAGAAACCCAAAGCAAATTATCCTGACATGGATGAAACAATAGCAAATTGGACAAATGATATAATTTGAGTCATATAGGCCCCAGCAGTCTGGTTGTTTCTTGCACTCTGAGGGATTTGGGAACAAGAATAGTGCTTGATGGTAAAGGTCAGGAAACAAAGGTGGCTCCCTGCATGGCTTCCATACTGGGAAGACATTGGTTTCCCCGTGAAGCGCTCCCACCAACAAATACTTCATTATTTTGTTGTCTGTTTTGTAATGTGCTTCATATAGGAGGAGCGCATGCTTTCATTATTCAGGAGCGTTTCTTCTGGCCTTCGCTCAAAACACGGTGCGATTTGTTGGATTGTCAAAGGTGCCAACCGAGGAGGCTGAACTGTCTTATTTCCCACACGCTATAAATCATTTTTGTCTCTTTCTGACGCCGAGCTCTGCCTTCTCACCAATGCTGTTACTTGATACCTTCACTGTCGTACAAGCTACAGGAAATATAAGAGATGGCACGTCCTAAAAGATTGGCTCGCAGATCACCTTCTGTCTGTAAACACAGCGCTCCTCCACCCGTCCAGCTAATTAGACTTGATTAACCACGAGGGAATGCTATGATGTAAATGTGACTTTCTACTTAACAATCAATTACTCTTTTCATTCCTCTTTTGATTCAATGTGTTAAATAAGTTCAGGGGGACAAACGTCTCTCTGGGATATAAACTAGTGTTCGGCTGTCTCCTCGGTAAGGAGGAGGTAGGTTGGGGAAATCTTAGTCTAGACTCAGTGTGCACTTTTCAGCAGGAGGGAGCCACAGTGAGTCATTAATCACCTGCCACTGACACTGAAAACCTTCTGCCCCTCATAAGGGCAAAATAACCTCTAACAATGAGAGGAACTAAGTGGCCAGAGACAATGGGATATTGCGTGCTAGTTTATGTTCCTCCCATAAGCAGCCCAGTCAGCCTCAGAAGATGGAGCAGCCATTTGATGCAGCTCCGCTCACTGTACACAGCAGCAGGGAGGGACATTATGTGGCCGGCCTCAGTGAAGCGGCCTGCAGATTTCAAAGCGCACAGTGGAACGTGTTGTCGTTTCTCACAATGAAACTGACCCTTGGTAGCATCATTACATGCACATTTGGAGGAAAAAAAAAAAAGCCAAACAAAAACAAAAGCAAAACAAAACAGAAAGAAAGCAGTGGAGATGTATTATAGGAAGAAAACTGCTTGCCATGAAAACCGTTAAAATATTCAACGTCATCTCAGGAAGTCAGGAACCTTTTAACATTGCTGTTGTTACATTTTTGATCTATTGCCAAAGGTAGGGATGAGATGGAGGAAGTTTTTACTTAAGTACAAAATGAAATAGTGAAAATTACCAATTGAAAGTGAAAGTCCTCCAATCGAAATCTTACACAAAGTGGTTTTGTGTAAGATAACAACATAAAAAATGGATCCACAAATCAGCAGCTCCCCGTGACTTTCCAGAGCTTTTTAGTCAGTTTCAGGTCACTGTTCAGCCAGCCAGGCCACCGCTTTATTATTTTTGTTTACTCTCCCTGCCCTCATAGTGCAGTTTTTGGCCGCAGCAAGCAGCTGCAGCAAACAAGCTTTAAAACCCGACTCAACACAGCCTGCTCAGCACCAAACAGCAGACGCACACACTTAGTGACAAGCCTGTAAACACGGTAAACCATTTAGCAGGTGAAGAGCCAGATATTTCCCTCAGGAATCAGTTGAGACCAAAAACAGAGATAAAAGAGACTGGGCATTGAACCTGCAGTTATCAGATGGGCAGAAATACGACTATAAACAATAGTAATGCTCAAAACTACCAAATGTATAAATAAGCAACAGTTTGCTATATCATGCACAATAATAAAAGTATTCTCTTTAGCATTTCTCTACTTTATTATGCAGAATAATAATCCTGCAACTGTTACACTAATATGTGGCCTTTCATCCTTTTAATTTGCATGCATTGTTTCATAATTTGATCTACATTTACCTTTATTTTACAGGAAGCATGGCATTTCAAATCATATAGTGTAACGATCACTTGAAGTCAAAATTAGGCAAAAATTAATACAAATATCTGCTTCTGAAATGTGAACTAGTTCCGTATGAAGTGCCATGAAATGGAAATATGAGTATAAATAAACTGCAGGTGCTAAATATCAGTACTTATTATGGGATGGCTGGTGCCGCTCCAGCAGCTGTTCGCTTAAACTTGGTGGAAACAGTTAGCCTGGATAGAGTAGGGAAAGTCATCTCATCTAAATCCCAATTACAGTGTGACTAACTCACTGAGCGGGTCTTCTCTTCTCTTCTTCTGTAAACAAACTTAATCATGACACTGCCTGATGTTTGAAAAACATCCTTTTGCGTTACACTGTCAGATCTCATACCGAAAACCTTTTGTTCAAATCTAACAATATGCAGCGGAATTCCATCGCTCTCGTAGTCGTCATTTCTCTCACCGGTCAAGTCTGCGTTAGTGACGGCACGCAGCTGTCACAAGAAAACAGAGGAGCTGAGTTTGTTCTGCTCCTTAAATTGTGTTGTCAGTATGATCATACTGCACCTCTCCAGTGAGAATAAACCAGGGTCATAGGTGGGGGTGACAGATTTGACAGAGTGGGACATCAGGATGATTTTTCATAGAAAATTTGGCCCGCGACAGTGAAACGGGTTTATTTGATTATAAATCTTCAAACACACCTTTGTATATATATATAACACTAGCTGGTCATTTGGTCGTGTTTTCCCAGATAGAAGATAGAGGTCGTCTGCGAATTTTTAAACATACTGATGTCATTCATTGTCTGTCTTGTATGTATGTTACGGATATTTTGCAGCTGAGACCAGAGTGATTAAAACAAAACAAAAAAAGAAAAAAGAAGAAGAAGAATTAGGACCTGCAGCCAGAATGTACATTTGCATCCCAGATCTCATGAAGGCCTGAAGCTGATTGATTAATAGAGACAGAGCATGCCAAGACATATCAGGGCTCCCGCGCAGGTTAAGTGGTGCTAAAATTGTTTTATATAATCTGTGATTAGAGGATGAGGGAGGAGAGTGTGATCTCTCAGACTTGCTGACCTTGTAATCACAGGGGGTCTTTCGATCCAACCTGCCCCAACAACTTCAATCAGATTCTCTCCTGCGAGTTTGTGACTGGCAGCAGGGAACGGGAGACACTAACAGGGGAAGGAGATTTCTATTTTCAGATCAGATAAGGATCAGATCAGGAATTCATATACACGTATTTATTTTAAGGCTCAGCGCCTTAAAACTGTTTCCATTACAAGCTGCTGTCTGGAACTGGGAGCCAGTAGATTTAAAGACTCGTCTGTTATCGCAGCACATATGGAAGAATAAGGAATATCCTTTACTCAGGTAAAATAATCAAGTGAAACACCTTTAGGTCATTTAGGTCATTTGTCCTACAGGCGCATCCCCTGAAACGGCGTTGGGTCAGGGGTACCAGACCTTTGTTGTCATGGTTACGATGGGAAAAGCTTTGGGATAACATTAGAATAGGTACTTCCATATGGTTAGGGGCTTATTGTCGTCATGGTTACAGTAGTCATACATATAACAGTAAGGGTCATGGATAAAACAAACGCAGGATACCAAAGTCAACACACTGATCCATCCTTCCCGACCTCCTTCTAACGGGGGCCCACTTTCCCTGCCACCTTCTTCTGCTCCCATCACCTATATTAACAATATGGATAGGCTGCTTCCACAGGTCAGAAATAAAAAGTACTTCTATTCGAGTAAAAGTAACATTTACTGTGACGATGATGTGCATCATGTTTAAGACACTTTGTACAGAGTACAGATGGTTGATTTATTCAGGGACCTCACTGAGGATTAAATAAATCTGGACAATACAAGTCTGAACACCCTGTCACCTCTGAGCGCTTCTGTCAAAACATAAGGATCTGACAAAATGTTTAACTTCAAGGCATGAAAATCATTGTTTCCAACACAAATCACTCTAGCAGCAGCAGAGGATGTAAAAATTGCTTCTGAGAGCTCTGCGATCACTCTTCTAGGAGTAATTCTGCTGGCTGTTATTATTTCAGCGACATTAAGTGTCAGTGAAACATTCCAAGTCTCGGTGTTGGATTCCGTTTGTGAGATAAGTGATTTAAAAAAGGTATTAAATAGGTTTGTCCTGAAGAATATTGACAAAATATTGTTAACACTGGGCAGTTGATCAGAAAATAGAGCGGCTTTAAGGTTTAAGTCTTCCGAGTGCAACATAATTATCTACATCATCAAAGGCAATTATGGATGCATAAATTGAATGCATGTCTACATCCCCATTGTCCTTTGCACAGATAACACAGCATTAACATTACAATGGAGGGCGGATAATGGAGTCGCCCAGCTGGGGTTAAGGGGACATGACAATAAGTGTGACAAGCCTCAGTCAGATGCCGGGCATAAAAAAAAAAAAATCCAAAAAAACAAAACAACTTTTCATCCCATTCGAAACGTGGACATGCAGAGTCAAATGAATCACTGATATTGTGGTTTCAGAGATGAACTGCCCCGTTCAACATTAACTACATCATATCACGTCGTAAACACGTGCAGTTATGTTTACAGAGCATCGGCAGTGAAATCACCTCAGGACAGCGGTAAAACTTTTGATGAGCATAGAAAACAGGCTCATTTATAACACAACAACAATGAGCCTTTTAGGCTCATTTGTTTTAGTTTTACTGCATGAATGGGCCACCAGGAAAACCTCTGAGTCAATTACAGCTCCACTGCAGATTTATTTACTTCTGCTTTGCATGGGAAAGAATTTTAAATTAGTAGATACACTTATAAATGTAAAAACGCTTTATTCCACAAAGGTGCAGATTTTCTCCCCTGAGCCTGACCGGGTGCAGCCCCAACCAAAATTAAACGGACACCAACTGTCCAAAATAAAAACTGTCATTGTGTATTTTGCAACAAAAAGAAAACGGTTTTTAGCATCTTTGGAAACATTTGCGAGTATGTTGGTCATTATGTAATCGCACTGCACGACTCAGTCACCATGAAATACTTCACGAGTCTGTTTGTCTGCAAGAGGAAACGATCCAGTGCAAAGCAACATGAGCAACATGTCCAATATTATGATAACAGTGAAGGGACAGCAGCTATTTGCTGTTAAATAGAAAAATTATTTTTAAGCCTCTTGAGAATCTCAAAAATGATTTTTCTCCTCTTTTATCGGAGGCCAAAATTCCTCCACGGACTCTTAAAAAAAAAAAAAAAAGGAGTCCCAAACTGCCCAACTACAAATGATTTGGATGTAAATATCTGGACACACTCCGCTGACTTCAAGTCAACTGTCTAATTATTTGTTGGTGAAAACTCAAGGCTGAACGTTGATTCTTTATATATTTTTTTTTTTCTTCCTCCTTCCCAAATCTGCACAGCTGATAATAAGTGAAACAACCAACAGCGAAAACGTTTAATATTCGTCCTTGTCATTCGGAAGCTGGCATTTGTCAAACACCTTGTGAAATGATGGATCGTCAAACATCCATTCATCCCCTGATCCAACACTGTTATCCTCAATCAACACGGAGTGATAAACGTCTCCAAACGCTCGATCCACATTATCATGGCAGTCTGCCGCGGCGAGCCATTTTGGGCCTTTTTCCTGAGCTGCAGTTAGCACACCAGGTCCTCGTCTCCTCAGCTGAGACACTCTGAGAATCCCTGGCAGCTCATATATCAAGGGAGATCCTCACAGCAGTACTCCTCTTCCTTTTTCAATGCGCAGGGTAAGTATTTTAATTAGTTGGCTAATTGTCTAAGTAATTGGAAGACAACTTAGCTCAAAGAGTAATCAATCTCTACAGGGCTGCGTTCTATCACATCAAAGGATCTGTAATTAACACTGCAAACCATGGGATGGTCTTTGACTGAGCTCGATAGCGTGGGGGCGTACGATCACAGATAACACCGAGGTTGGGAGGCTTCCAGTGAGCACGGAGAGGTGTTATCACCGAGACGCAACCACATTCAGGCCCAAACACTTTTAAAGGCAGAGACAGTCAGACCCTTCGTACGCTGGCTGTGATGCAAGAGTTACACTCGGTAAACAAAAGCCAGATAAAGCCACTGGTTATTAAATCATGTGCGTGCCCGTCTCTGTCTCTGCGTGTGTGTTTGTGTGCCGCGTTGGCACGTCACAGCAGCTTTTATTCTTTTTAAATTCAACAAAACTAAGCTAAAAAAAATAAATAAATAAATAAAAAAATTCAATATGAACATCTCAATGCAAAGCTCGAATGTTCAAATGTGCATCCTCCCCTTAAATTTCCCTACAGGATATCTGTTAGCTTGATTTTGACAACAGAATTGGCAATTCATTAAATGTTTTCATATACCGAGTATCAATTTCACTTTGCAGCAAAGCTCGCGCCAGGCATTAAAAAAATTATACATTTGGGATGAACAAGACTAATCATGTCTCAGATTCATCCATTTGAGGCCCCTTAATTTCCCCATTGTAGAAAACAAGACGTATAATGAACAATTATACATAAAGTCAATTTCAGTGTTGTGCAGAAGACTTAATTAAAATTACTAATGAAAAAAAGGCCTGCTTACAGTGTGGACGTTTACTCATCAATTTCAAAATGAATAAATGCTTTGTCTTCATGGACTGTAATGAAAATAACCCGAATGGCAACACACTTCTCTCCCTCTTTTTTTTTTTTTTTTTTGTTTTTTGTTTACAAACAATCACTATGAATAAAATGAGTGACCGCAAAGCCAGCTCTGCTATTCATTCTGCGAAGAATTTGGTATAATTGGCCAAAGTGTGGAAGGAAACAGCAGCATCGCATTATTCTGGGACCACGTATCGCATTATCAATTAACAAATGTGTTCAAAAATGCAGAAATGAATGTCATGCTTGTGGCAGAAACCTAAAATGGATAATTATGATGAAACATCCGAAGGAGAGCAGTCACTGGAAGACATGATATTCCCTGAAGTGATCCACCCCTCCTCCCCTCCCCTCTCTCAAACCCCCCCCCCCCCCCCCCCCACCTCCGGCCCTGTGCTCCCCGCCGCAAGGCACAATCCGCACAGTGGCACTGACAGATTGACAAATAAGGTTAATAAGTACTTTCCACCTCTCCTAAAGGCTAATCAAATATTAATCCTTGAGGTGTGGTCAGCAGGAAAAAAAAAAGGAAACACAACAAACATTTGGTAAAGGGGAATTGATCGAATTGATTCCCTCTCATAATGCTCGGGGGTCGGTGAAGAAGAAGGAAGCAGAAAGAAGAAGAAGAAGAGTAGGAGGAAGAGTAGGAGGGTGGGGGGGGAGGGCAGGTGTTGAGTTGGAACTGTAGGAATTCATTTCAGAGTGAGAATGGACAAATATTTGGATTTAAGCGCTTAAAGCAGTTTCAATTTTTCATCCATGCCCACATTCTGGTGGCTCAGTGGGTGCTGTTTAGGCGCCACACGCTCGTAGTATTGTGGGACCGAATGTGGCTCGTGACCCCACCCACCCACGCCCACGCACACCCAACCACTCTGAAGTAACAGTTAGCTTGTCATGTAATTCTCCAGTTTGCATTTTCACTACGAAAACAGTTTGTCTTCAAAGAAAAACTAAACAACAACAACAACAACAGCAGCAGCAAAAAAACACCTAAAGGGAAATAGATAGTTGAAGTCGTTTTCTAATAAATAAGCAAACGGATGAATGAGTTTTATAAATGCCATCTTAGACACACAGGGCCAGGAATCAACACGCACGCAACAACAACAAAAAAAAAAGGACCATTTAAAAAGCATACTATTGGTGACAAATTTGAATTTTACACAACCAGCCCCCCCCCCCCTCCCCAACCGAACTGTTTTCACTAATCGGAAGCCTCGGGACATCTCGAGGCCTAGTGGACCATATGAGCAGAGCCACACACTCATGTACTGATAGGGCAAAATTGGATCCAGTGAGAATGCAAAGAAGCTTATCAACCAACACTTCCAGGCAGTGCTCTCTGCAAGAGCATATGTCAACATCATTTATTAGATGTGGCCAGGGACTAAATTATGTATGATCACAAAATGAAAAAAAAAAAAAAAAAAAAAAAAAGAGGAGGGGGAGCGGTGGGAGAAAAATAGGATCACACGCAGCAGGTGGATAGAATAATATTTAGAGAGAATATGAAATTATTAATGGAGACCCTTAAGGGAGAATATTTGTTAACATTAACTGGTGAGCCATTTGTAATGCTTTGAGTGTATAATTAATCATATTGGACATTTCAGAGTCATAGATAGAGTTAAGTGAATCTTTTATTTGCTCTCCTGTTTTGAGGAGAGTGATCCATATAATTACTGTCACATGTAGCGCTGCTATATTTGTGTGTACTGACACAACAAGAAGTAAATGAAACATTTTCGAACCGCCACTAAATTGTATTTTTTCTTATTTATTTTCTTTTTTTAAAAACCGCAAGTGGAATTCAAAAACCTGTTAAGTGTATTTCCTTCACTCCAGCCAAACGTATACTAAGTAGCTTTAATATTGCCAGATGAGCAATCTCTCAAGCAAAATACTCTTCAGAGATACGATGTAATTGACTCCACATCTAACAGTATGGAACAAATCCCACTAGCAGAGGGAGTTGACAAATTGCATTAAAAACACTCAATTGGGCCAGGATTGGATAGAAGCTCATGTTCCTCCTTATCCCATTAAACATGAAACAGTTTAATCTCTAAAACTTGCTGACATACGGGCAAACGCTTAAGCACGCGGCCTGTTTTTGATTTGTACCAGGCACAACAACACGGCCTGCGAACTGCGCGACACCTCTGTGTGTGTAACACATGTAGACAAGAAGTGGGCTTCGCACTCACTTCGGGGCGCGAGCGGCGTTATTTTGAATCGTCAGCTGCAGCATTTGTTTAGTAGCAGAGCGACGGCGAGACTGCAGACACGCGTGTCATTTTGTTTCAGCCTGCTTAGACTGGGCATTATTAATGAGACTCAAACTGTCACATCATCCAAGTTTCTTCTTCAATAGCTTACCCGATTTGAACATGTTCCGCTTCTTTTCATGACATGTAAACAGGTTTTGACATGGGTCTAGTTAAATGTGTAAGACATGGTGGAAAAAAAGGAAAGGGAAATGCCTGTGCAAGAAAAAAAAAAAAAAAAAAAAAGCCCAAACCTGTCAACACACAGTACCTGCTTTAAATCTGTTCCCCCATTTCAGGCAATCTGTGGGAACCAGGCCTGTGGAGTCTAATCCTGTTTTCATCCGTACCCCCCTCCCTCCAAACACCACCACCACCGCCGCCCCCCCCTCATCTGTATCACACTTTCAATTCCACTTGCTGGTGCCTTTGTGTGATTTTCATTTGATCTCGCGTTTAAAATTCAAAATCTATTCAAGGTTTTTTTAGTTGGATTCACGCTGCTGCCGTGAAGCCCTATTTATGTTCTAGATTTGGAATTGCAAATCAAGAGTGTGTGATTTAGGAGGAAAGGAAGTCCAAAATTCCCTGGCATCACCTTTTATGATTCTGTAGGTTTAAAATGTTAACAAGGGTGTTTTAGCAAGCTGATTTGTGCAGTATCAGCCTGTGTGTGTGCGCGCGTGTGTGCACGGGACTCTTTTCAGATTCCAGCAGAAAATAATCAGGGAAAACTTACGCTTATTTACTCAGTTTGGTTGTTTGTGGCGCCGCAGCACGTTGGTGTTTTTAATTCGAACACACTCCACATCCCGAACGCGCAGGCCATGCTAATGTTGGCAACGCTAATGCTGACGACGCGCTATTTTTGTTTCTACTTTGCTTGGAAAAAATATTAATAATATTTATATCAGTGCACTCGCAAACAACAGATCTTTTTAAACAAATACATGAGATTACTTTGCTTTCAAAGCTGTTTCTTTTAATTAGTTTTTGCTTCTTTTTTTTTCCTTTCGTTGTTGTTGTTCTCAATAGAAACTGCACCAAACAACAGAAAAGGTAAAGCAGGTAAAAACACAACATTTTGCTGGGTGGTCGCCAAACACGTCACACCACTTTTTGTAGCTGTGCATTGAGTCTATTCATTTCTGTTAAATAGCGGTAGATTATAACGCACTTTGATATTCTACTGAATCTTATGTTAGAAGAAATACACTACATACACGAAACATCTTAGTTCTCAGGCCTTCATTGTCGGACAATGTCCCTAAACCGAAACGCTCCGAACACTTCTCGATGAATGCTGCCTCGAAAGTCTTAACAAGCTGTAAAGGATTTACCAAAACAGAATGAAACAAAACAAAACAATGAAACAAAATCACCAAGATCACCAGATAATGGATGAATATGCAATATCTCAGATAGCTGATGGAGAAATAACCTTTCCATCTCAAAGGGTGCCGCTAAATGTCAGTATGAAATGCGTAGAGTTGTTTAGAGGAGAGGCAGCTTCATGTACAATGATCCTGGACGCTTCGATCAAAAGTGCAAAAGGGCCCGTACATCTATGCACGCATTCCCTCAACCAGTACAACATTATGGCATCAGAAGAGAAGAGAAGAGAGGAAGTCAGACCCTGGATTGGCTTTCCCTCTGACATACTGAGACCTGCGGGGTGATATCAATACTGAAATGAATAGCACCATAAGAAAACGGTGAGAAAACAAACTTTGGATCCTTTGAATATATTCTTGAGAGCATTTCATGCAAATAAATTTAATATCTCCGAAGACTCTCATCTGCCCTGCAAATAAATGGTTACTTCTGCACTCAGCTATGACTCTAAAGAGCACGTTGTAAAAAAAATCCACATTTGGCTGATTCATATTCCCGAATCGCCGACGTTAACATTAAAAGGAGATACACTTTGTTGTTTTTCAAATGTCAGGGCATAATAAGCAACCGAATATTTTCATATGAGCGCTTCGGCTCCAAAGTATGTTCTCCATCTAACGCAAGACGTATGTGAGCCTTTGTTGATCGCTGTTGAAGTCGTGTTTATTTTGGAATAAGTTATGACCGATAATCGTGTTATGGGAAGAAGAAGAAGAAGAATGTTGGCCCACTTGATGCCCAGTCAGGGATTTGGGAGAGCATTATGGGCTCGGCCATGACAAGCCCCACTTCCTGTGATTATCTGACATGAGGTGCTGACAGGCGCTCACTGTTGACATTTCTGTTGATATTGGCAGTGGAAAGGACAGCAACGGGCCGAGACTCACGGCGCTTACGGGACTCACACGGTTGCATTCTCCTCTTTGTCTGCCTGAATTGTAGGACTTATCATCGGCAGCTGAACGAGCTGTTGTACTGACCTGTCGTGACAGACCTAGGCATTCACATCAGGGCTGTTTTCTCTCTGTCATCACAGTTGTGGGGGGTCAGGCCTGACACCCGGAACAGCTGAAACATCACAAATGCAAAATGTAAAAGCCCCATTGTAGAGCCGCATGTCAAAAAGTAGTATGTGTAATGGATAGAGGGTCACAGTGCCACTGGATTTTTTTCCTGGTGCGGTCTGATCCTATGCTGATTGGTTTCTGCTCGAAGTTATTATTAGAATAACGCAGACCCTACTTACCATAAAATAACAGGTGAGGTTAATGGCAAACGATTTGTTGCATTAAAGCCACACTTTTGCATCTCCCTCACTTTTTTTTTTTTTTTTTTTGCCCTAATGGATTTTATTTTACCAAATTTTCTCTGAAAGCATACATAATTCTCTATGAAAGCAAATCTATTTTTCATGAATACAAAGCAATATTAAAAGCACAACTTAAGGGACTATGAATTAATAATTTTGTATTACTGAACATGAAAAATGCACAATTAAGAACAGTTTTTTCACACCTTCCTGTGTGGTGGCTTAGAAAATTATATATTTCATTATAATATACGACAACACAAATCTTTGTTGGGAGAAAAAGTTGTTGAAATCCTGTTACCCGAACAAGTACCACAGAGTTTACATGGTGCACACGGGGCTCTTTGCAAGTGTCTGTATCTCCTCTGAAACTAATTCCTGAGTCGGCGTAAAAAACAAAGAAATCATTACTTCATTATTTTACATTCTCAGAAACATAATGTTTGAGTTTACATATGAAAGCCTCTGAAGTCTCCAGAGAATTGGGATAGTTATGGAGTGCCATAATCAGTCGTTAGATCTAATTGTTATACATCTTGCGCTATTCAACATTTTTTGTAACAGTGATGTGAGCATTTGTCTAAATGACACACTTTTTCACCCGGCCTTTGACTCACAGCCTCGGGTCCGTCGGAAAGATCTTTAATATAAACATCCAAAGACAAAGTTAATAAAAACCCAAAAAACATGCATTTGTTTGGGATTATTTTCAGCCACACACCTGGTGTGCAAGTGAATATTTATGTGGGATTAACTGGAGATAAACTTCACTGCCGCTGATCATTAATTAACACGTCAGCTCATTGAGCTGTTTACTGCTTGCACCAGGCAGCCAGATGACAGACAGCACGGCTGTCGTCCTTTAGTCACCCACTGCAAGAACTACAGTCAAGGAAACTTTACAGGTGAGAAAAAAATCTAAAATGAAGGACGAGTTCAACGGATGGATGTGGTCGATATCAACTCAAGATAAGCGATCCAGCTGGCGTGGGGGCTTTGCCGGATGATGTTTTCCTCAAATCACGCTGTAGGTACTTTTTAGTCTGATTCACTCATCGGCTATTTTGGACCTCTGTGAAAATAAGACATGGAATATAACCACACCTCAGCCTACAACTCACTTGAGATCGGGCCTTTATCAGTATCACAATCGCACATTACTCATCAACAAGCTGTCCGGGAAGTGGACCAATCGCTGGGTTTAAAACAAAATGCCTCTTTTATGAATAGAACATTTACAAAAGTACAATTTAAAGGCTACGATTTATATATATAGCTTGTCGCCAAGCTTTTCCTTCCACAAGCGCGTACAGTAATGGCTGTGTCACCGGCTTTTCCCATGACATTTAGAGGTTAATTTGCACTGGTTTCATGGTCGTTTATCAGTGGAAGGTCTAGGAATTAGCATTCACCACGCTTTTTATTGACAGAAGTGTTTAATAACCCGTCAAATCAAACAGGATGGTCAGCCAGGTTGTGCTGCTGTGTGGAGAAAAATAAACTCCATTCAGAAACCGCTGAAGTTCCGAGTTCACAGCAAACTGTGTGACGATCAAGCTCGCGTGAAATTTTCTGATAATTCATGTTAGTAAATCGTGCTGAGCCTTGTGACAGACGGGGGCCAGCAAAGCTTTGTGGTAAACGTTCTGTAGGCAGCGATGTCCGGTGGAGGACAAACCTGCGTGAGCTGTTTTCATCCAGATGGACCTGGTCAGTGTGGTGCAGAAAGGGAAGGGAGAGCTTCTTCCTTTCTCTTGACTTATTTACAGCTTTGTTCAATCCATTATATCCTTTTTTTCCACCAATTAGCATGTTCTTCCAGTCACTATGCCTGAGATTTACAGTGCCCCCCCCCCCCACACACTAACTTTTTCCCCATTCTTTTGAGCAACGGTGAGATTATCTATTGTTGTGTATGAGTGAATGATGATTTGATGATTTTTTATTTTTTATTTTATTTCTTTTTTCTTTTGTTTGTTTTTTTTTTTTACAGAGGATATATTGTAGGTTTTGGAACAAACACGTATCACATTTGGAGAGAACTTATTGCTCGGACAAAGTGCAGGTCGTCGCTCTTAAAACCGAGTCGAATCATGTGTATTTATTTTTTTGGGGGGTCTGGAAAATTAGTTCGAGCCCATAAAATACACTCTGCACATAATTTTTTGTGATCTCCTTTATAATTCCCAGCTTCCTTCTTCACCCTTATCTTCCTCCAACCACTGTTTTGCTCAAATGTGTCTAATTTCACATCCACAGATTCACACGGCATGTCACCAACTCAGAGTGAAATGTACTTATGTTCAAAGGAGTCCTAATGTGGAGTGATGTGGCGGGAGGGGGGGCTAGAGTAGCCCCAGAATCGTTGACACACAGCTGTCTTTGCTATAAATCTTGCAAATCCACGAAAAGAAAAAAAAAAAAACCTCTCATGAGACTTCTTTGAGTGGTAAATTGCTTCAGCTCTGGTAGTAAGTGGAGAATCTTCATGTAGGCTCGACTATAGAGCAAATTATTTTAGTTCAAATGAGAGAGAGAGAGAGAGAGAGAGAGAGAGAGAGAGACAGTCAGAGCTGTGTACAAATGCAGTGCCAATTCTTTTAGATTATTGGTGTGTGACCAAATGTAAATAAGTAAACAAATCTGACTTCTAACGTATAGTTACGAGACAAGGTTAATCCTGCAGGTTAATAAATACAATGCACACCCCTGTTAATAGCATGCAAGGCCTTGTCAGAGTTCTTATATCTACAAGCTTCGTCTGTGAGGCTATTTTATAATTATATCACTGCATTTGTCATTTGCCTTCACCCTTGGGGTGAAGAACAAATTAAAGCGGCGAGTGTGTTAGCTTTATAAGCAGAATGTCTGCAACACAAACCACAACAAAAGTTCATATTTTCTGTGTAATGAATGCTACATTATTTATATTATGAATTATGGATGAACTTGTGCAGACCTGCGCAGCCCCGGATAGGACGGCTTGTAATCAATCCTTGTCTGATGGACCTCTCCAACAAACACTTATTATTAGTGGTTTCTCTGTCTCAAGCCTGCTTGGGGAAAAAATAAATAAATAAAACCCCAGCTAACTGGTACAGAGCAATATTATGAGCTATTATTACCTGCATTCAAGGTATGAATTACACTTCTACTCACACACACACAAAAAAAATTCATCGCCAGTAATTTGGGGGGGGGGGGGGGGGGGGGGGGGGGGATGTTAAGATATTGTGACTGATTGTGGCAACAGAGATTAAGCAGTCCACTGATTTTCTGCCATTGAAAGGCTTACTGAAGCGGGCTGTTAATGCTTTTCACAAAATACTAAAGAGAATGCATATTAAATGACAGCACCCTTTGAATTAATACACTTTGTAACTTCACAGGCAGTGGCATAAGCACCGAGCTTGAGATAGGGAGGAAACATTATTCATGGTGTTTTTCATCCTAACTCTACTTTATTAGCTTATTTGATTCCCCATTCTCCTTATAGTTGATTCAATACATTTCCTATTTGCATAAAACTGTCCGGTAAGATTATCTTCACTTATTCGATCTATCCTAAGAGTCACCTTGTTCAGGATCTTATATGAATAATGAGATTTTAAATTGGAAGACACTCACACAGAGAATGAGGCATTTACAGTTAATTCATCTCATTGAGTTACATTGCTTAGAGGTATTGGAGGGTTTAGATTTTCATTCAAGCATCATATTTAACAGTGTCTGCTTCCCCCACTTTACTGGCATTGAAATTTAAATGGCCCAAGCCTGACAGATCCAATATTGCGACCCACTGTTGCTGTTTTTCCTGAGAGAAAATGTATTGTCAAAATCCCTACATCCAGAGAATGAGAGGGCAAAAAAAGAAAACAGCGATCGCACGGAGCTGCTCACCTTTGTGGCTCCCTCTTTTCAAGAATATTTCAATAGGACCGAACCCCATTCCTTATTTGCCTATTTATAGTAGCCGATGCTCATCTGAACGTTGCGGGGATGATTTCAGATCTCGAGAAATGTGCTCTTTAAAAATGACTTTGAACTCCTAGTCAGTCAGTGTTTTATGTAACAATGCAAATGTGCACAATGGCAACGCATTGTCACATTCCTGTCACACATGCACCCATATCCACAGTGATTTGACAGAGAAAGAGAGCGAGTGGGGAGGCGAGTGAGAGGGGGAGGGGGTTAATTGGCTTTTTATGACTCCAATTAAATAACATTATGCATATACTGGCTTAACGGCTTATATGTGGCCTCCATTAACAATGTCCTCTTGATTGGTTCTTGGGCTTAAGGTCTCCTCCAACGCAGGCAGCGCTTGTCATAGTGTTTAAACCCATATGTGGCGAAAAAGGCTTGTGACAGGCTTGTGATATTTTAAACGTGTGTGAATAATTTAAAAGGAAAAGTAAAAATCTCCAAAAGATCAATGACCCACTTTCTATCAGGACACAACCTGCAACGAGACCAGCTGAAACGTTTTGTGTCTGGGATGACAATTGAATAAAATAAATCTCATCATTAAAGCCTTTGCGCGTTATCTTGAAAGCAAAAGAGAGAAAGAAAACAAGCATGTGCCTGTCCTGAAGCGGAGCTCCTGAGGTGTTAACTAATCTCTGGTGGCCAGTCTATGCACTGCCTCCTCTAATTGCTCCCTGTATTTCAGTCTGGTGTGAGAGCAGCCATTGTAGCGAGCGCCCAGTCAGCCCCCAGAGGTCTCACACCTTCATTATCACTCTTTATTGCAGAACCTTATACGGGCACTCAGCACCAAACAGCCTGCCCGTTAAAAATAGAGCCTTCTCCTCTCCTCTCCTTTTGGTGGTTTCAGTTTTAATTACTAACACAGAGCCAAAGCCAGAGTCCTCAGCAGGCCTAGCATTTTTTTTTTTCCCCCACTAATTAAAGCGAGGATGGAGTTTATTGAAGGGACCCTGACTCTGCTCTCTCATCTATTATTAAGAGGGCAGGACAAATCATTTTCAAATTTATATGCTGAAACCTGTCCAGGGACAGGCACGGGGCAGTAAAGGTTGGGGGAAGGTGGGGTGAAATGGTGCTGAACACAAGGGAAGGTGGCTGAGACTGTATTTCTGTATTTGTGGAGAGAGAGCGGCGGAGGAGATGCTGAAGGAGGATAAACGCAGATAAAAACAGCATCAGAGGAAGGAGCGCGCTAGATTAATGCTAACTGCTGTACGTGTGCAAAGTTCCTGCAATGCAGCACACACCTTAATTTTGATCATTAAGAGATGAGAGTCTGGTGGACCTGCAGCAGCAGTATTAGCAAAGATAATGGCATTGATTGGAGGACACCCTCTGTGTGCTCTGTGTAAACAGTGGGCATAAATACCAAAACAGCAGGGTGGTAATGTGAGAGCACAACGTCCAGCCAGATTGATGTTCTTAGTGATTCACTAACCCCCTCTGTCTAACATTCTTAATTGTCTAAACAGCCGCGACCCTGACAGCTGCACAGGTACCTCAGAGAAAGAACAAAAAGACAAGTCTTGGACTGGAAAAAGAGAAAGTGGCAAGACAGCTGGCGACGAAAAACAAGTCGAGCTTTTTAGACATTCGGTTTAGAAGTTAGCACAGAATCTGAGCCGAAAAATGGAAAATGTAAAAAGAAGTGCTTGGAATTTGGTTTACACCAAAGGAAACTGAAATGTGATGTCAAATAAAATCTAAAAAGAGTTGGTTTTTTTGTGTTTTTTTTTTTTTAAAGTGCGTTACACTCGAAGGTCCGCTGGGTTTTTGAGCAGCAAAGACATGAACAAGCTCGTGAAGATCATGACTTCTTATATAACCAAGATTTCTGTGAATTATTTTTTTAAAATCCACACAAAACTCACTATTTTGAAACGTTTACTTTTTCTCCCAAAGAAATAAGCCGAAACCCTTCAACTAAAGTAAATAAATAAATAAATAAATAAAAATAAAACACACAAAAGTCTTCTACTTTCTAACACTTATGAACAAATGAATGCTTTGTCAAACTGCTTCTATACATTAAATTGGTCTCTTACTGTTGCCACTTGTGTGAGGTGTCTGGGCTGGAAAAACACAAGTGGGAGCAAGACCACAGGGGAAAATTAGCAACATACAATTAGAGAAAGAAAATCTCCATATCTGGTTCTCCAGCCTTTATAAGATGAGGTAGAGTGAATTGAAAAGGAGAAATAATGAATTTAGCCGGGTGAAGAGCAAGAGAATCCTCCCTTAGCCTAACAAGCAGCTCGTATCCTCAGGGCAATTAGTCACTGTCATATGAGGGCAAATGTAGAACCCTTTGCATGCTTGTTAAGTAAAAACTTACACAGAGGTCACTGACATGTAAGAGAAATGCAGTGTAACCACTGAGCTATGGAACATTTTCACAGTAAAAGAAGCAGACAAAACTCCAGCAGTACGGAAAAAAAAAAAAAAAAAAAAAAGCTGCGCAGCTTTAAATATAATCAAACTTAGTCTTATTAACCACAGGGAAAGTGTGTAATCAATGAATGTACAGCAGGACACAATGGGCTATTTGGTGCTTTGCCCAATAGTGATCATCTTTATTTGTGTCTAACGTCACTGGCCAAAACACATAAGCCCCCCCGATCAAGACCGTACGTGGAATAAATGTGTTCTGTGTGTACCAGTGTGGTGAGGTTACATTCAGCTGTAAATAACTGCTGAGAGAGCAGACTTCCTGACAGAGTACAGAGCCCAGACTCTTCTGTTGTCTTAATATCTGTTGTGTTTCTGTAAATGCTTGTGTGGGATTTTACTGATTTTCACTCAACCTTTTCACGTGCTCCTGACATATTTCTGCGCGCGCACTTCGGCCCAGTGCTTCACCCAGCTAACGCCAAATAAATCCTCCATGTGCGGCAAGATGAGGAATAAAGGGAATTTCACAGCGGTTCAATGTGCGATTGTTTAATTTCATCATTTCTATGCATTATAAATGTACATTTCTTTCAGGGTTGGATTTTTCCAATACATACAGGGAGGGATATATAGGTCAGAGACCCCGGTGCCTTATCAGTAATTCGCCATTGCCTGGTTATTAAGGACAGCTTAGGTGGAGAGGGCTGGAGTACCAGGAGGGGTTAAGGTGAATTGATTGCCTGTGGACATGTTAAACATGACCCTGTCAGGCCTCCACTCCACTCCTAAAATGCACCAACCTGTGCACCTCACTCCAAGTAATCAGCTGTAGAGGCTTTAATAAAATTCAGAGAGCCCCGAGAACTCCCCCTGGGGACTGTACCAAGTTGGAAATAATCAAAACCCGCGGCAAGAGACATTTGCACTGTGTTACCGTAGGAAGCATAACAAAATGCCTGGTGCTCGGAGCCCTTAAAAAAATGTTTTCAGGAGGAAAAAAAGGGAAAAAAAAAGTTGTGGTTTTATGAGTGTAATGGAAGCACATAGGTTGTTGTTGTTCACTGTTAAACAGATTGGAAAGTAATCACCAAAGTGTCTGTTCCTCTGCTGACTGGGTTCAGATGCAGCAGCTTGCAGCAGAGGGGCAGTGGCAGGGTAATTACGGGGTAACTTGGGCTCAATCTGTCTGTAGACGCCCTCCCTCTTGGAAGGGGGTGTTTTCCTTGATTAGCCCGACTCAGGGTGAAGCCCCCTCTGCAAACGGCAGATTGAAGTTCATCACAGGGGTCTCAGCTGCCAGTATGTTGCAATGAATTGCTTGGTGTAAGAAGGTGTTGACAGGAGCAGCTGGACATCACAGAGTGATGAAAAGAAAGGGAAATTCATGGAGAACCCAGACAGAACGGTCCACTGGGGAAAAGACAGGGAATGGGTCATCTGCTGGCGGAGAGCAGAACTGCAGCCATTGTAGTCTGCCCTCAGGGTGTGTTTGTGTGTGTGTACAAGTCATATTTGTTTATGTGTGCCCCCTTATTGTGGAGGAAGTCTGCGTTTGAGAGTTAAGAACACTGAAGTGTATGAAGTTCAGTCACGCTAATGGATTGGATCACTGCGGCCTCTGGCATTTACTCAAGTGATAACCCTCCCTGAAATAGATATTTAAGTCAAATGATAATGTGAACCATTCAAAAAAAAAAAAATTATAATGTGCCCGAGGCATGTTGATAAAGTGGCAAAAATGGTAAGACTGCATCATAAATATTTCTTTTTTTCTCCCCATGTCTTCTCTCAATTCATGTCTCCTAAAAAAAAATGTGTCATTGTTGTAGACACAAATCAAATTGTCATTATAAATAATCACATTGGACAGGCCATTCAGGTTTCCTGTCAGTGACTGTAGGATATTACACACGTATGTCTATTGTCTCTGAAGTGGTGCTCCTTAGCACAGTAATGGTGACAAATGTAAGTCAAAAATGAGAAATGTGTGTCTGCGTGTGTCTGTGTGTGTGTGTGTGTGTGTGTTTTGATGAATAGAGATGGTGCCCTAAGGTGAGGACAGACTATATTGGTGTGATTCTACCATTCACTATATTAATGAACTGCCTTAAGGTGCAAATTAGGTTTTAATGGGTGTTACTTTTACTGTGTTGGTTCTACCACACACAAAGCCCTAACCCTACCCTTAAAAAAAAAAATCAAATAAAGGCGACAAGCAATCGCAATTTATTGTCAATTCAGTAAAAGCAAAATAAAATACAAATGTTAGAACCTCGAAATCCCTCGAGAGAGAGCGGAAAAAAAATGCTTATTCATTTTTTTTTTTTTTTAAATGAGACTAACACGAACCCTCCGCACTTGAAAGGCCTCAGCTCATCCTGCCAAATTTTCTCTTCCACCAGCTTAGTGTGAACAAAGCCAAACCGTTTTGCATGCCTGCATGTTTGAACCCCTCCTGCTGTATGATTTAGTAGGAGATTTTGAGAAAAAAAAAGTCAAGATTGCTAAAATAAAAAAAAAGAAAAAAAAAAGATGAAAAGATTAAAAAAAAAAAGTGAAGTTTTGTATGTTTTGTGGGAAAAAATATTCCCGGAGAACTGAGGTGTTTGGAGTCAGTGGTTTGAGAGAGCAGCTCCCTGCCTAACGTGGTCTCTCAGCATACCTGACACCAGCCACTACTTAATTAGCTGCCATCATCTCTGAGCCCCAGAGAAAGAAGGACGGGTTAATGATTAACGACAAAAATGCTCCAAAAAAAAAAAAAAAAAACTGACAAAAAACCCACAACATGTCATTCTGTGTCCTCTACATACGTGGACCGCTGCTCTGATTTACTCTCCCCGAAGCTGAGGGAGATTATTCTCGCTCACAAACCTGATGAAAGCCAGATTTACTTCTGTTTTTCCAAACAGGAGTGGATTTTTTTTTTTTTTGTTCTTTAGACACTGTTTGCATTTGTAAATGACGCTGCCCCCCCCATCAGTTACCGATGTGATGTTTTTGACATGCGGTCACATATAACAGCTGACTGTGCAAAGTCTTCTGGGAAATCTGAAGAGTCATGTTTCTGTCTCTATGTAATGGTCAGCCTGTATTGCATTTTTCATGCTTTAACTCCTCCACTGAATCTCAGAGCATACTGCAAAATCAATTGCTTTATTGATCTATAACTAATTAGGGGAAGACAAATGGTCCAACTACACAAATACAGGCTCTATAATGAGCCGATACACTGCAAGACATATTAATTGAGTTCTGCATAATATGAAGCCATTCTTCTATATTAGAGCTTGCATGGTGTTCAACAAGCACTAATGTGACCGAAGTTACTCTACAGATACCTGAATCCAGAGCAACCCTGGACATACAAATGATTTTCTTATATATAAATATATTTATAGCTTACAGTTAAAAAAAAAAAAAAAAAAAAAGATAAAAGATATGATCTCACACCAAGATAAACTATTTTCTGTGCTGTGTGCCAGCTCAGCATGCAAAGATCCTGTGGTAGAACTACCTCTCTGGTGCGACTCGTGTTGTGTGCAGCGATCAAAGGCTAATTAGCTTCACTGACACGGGGTATGGCCCTCAGGTCAAAGATCATGACTGATGTTATGGAGATGATGGTGGCGAAACAGAGAGGGAGAGGAGGTGAGACATCCAAATCCTCATTAACCAGAAATTGTTGCTCTTGCACCAAATCCCAGACTAAAGTCAACCCAACACATCCTCTATTCTATTACACTTAAAAAAAAAAAAAAAGCTGAATGTTGGACTGAGCAACTTATCATTTGGCATCTTGTGTTGTTTTTTTTTACAAAAGGCAGAAAATCAAATAAAATAGATCTACTTTATGTTTCCCTAAAGACCATAAAAAAATAATAATAATAAAAAAAAAAAAAACCTCATACACACACAAATCTACATTATGCAGTTTAGGGTTAGAGCCAGTGCAGCTCGTAGACAGACACACAACCAGGGGCTCCCTCTACAGGCCGGTCACAAACTCCAGCAGCAGGCAGCTCTCCTCCTGACAACATGCTCTCTCGCAATGCTTCATTTGTCATAGCAGATGTTCAAAACTATTTTCCCTGGAAGCCTAAAATCTGAAGAAGTAAATTAATATCCCCTCCCCTCCCGTTTAAGTCCCTCAGACTCAGTTCATAGCCTGCACTAAGTGCCCTTGTTGACTCAATTGGATTAGTACTAATATGTAAACACAGGAGGTAAGAGGGGTAATCCTCTAATGAGAGGAGAAAAAGTGAAATAAATAAGTTGAAATGCCACGCTTTGCCTTTAACTGAGGCATCCTTCAGGTAAGCTGGATGCGTGCAGATTGAAAGCAGGTATTAAACGCAGACCAGGGGATGTTCTGAAATAAACAGTTGTGACCATTCAGTGACAGCGTAATTACTCGTTTGTAACTTAGTTGGATAATAGTAATGCAGCCTCTAGGGGATAAGACAAAGACTTGTTAATTATTAAAGCTTACATCAGCCAGGCACTAGAGAGTTGCAATTATTAATGTTGTTGTTTGTGCTTAAACACTACCTCTGCTGTTAATATGCTCATTAACCAAAATGAGTGATTTTATTGCTCTTCATTTGGTTTGGGGTTTGTTAAACATATCAGAGCTCAGCTGTCATTGTTTGCTGAGGGATAAACACACGTCTAGTAAATGTGGACAGGTGACGAGAGAGGCATGCCACTGATTCCCGTTTAATCACCTCAATTATTAGCGTCTCGATACAGAAAAATCAACTTTTTTTTTTTTTCGTCTTCTTCGGTCATATAGTGCAGCTGTATCAAGTCTGTTAAAGCTGCGACGCTGCCTCCAACTCTGATGTCACCTAAGCTCACACTCCCAATTTAAACAAAAATATCGCCTCGCACTCAGAATGAAACAAGTTGCGTCTAATTAACTAAATGTTCCCTCTCTAAATGTTTCTCATGCCATTTGAAGACCTCATTGAAATGGCGCTACAACATAACTAATGACTCTATTAATAGCTGTTGCAGAAACTAGCACAGCTGAAAAATGTGAATGAGTGAGCTTGGTGCCATCTGCAAAGGTAATTCTGTGATTAAACCAGGTTTTTTCGCTCTTTAAACTTTTCTAGCAGGCGTCTGTCGTGCTCGACAGGCCAGCGCAAGATGAAATTAGGGGAGAATTTACCTCTTATCAGTTGCAATGCTCCTCTTACATCTGGCCAATATTGATTTGAGGTGTCCACACTGTTGCTGCTGCTGCTGCTCTTGAAGACGCTCTAATTGTCGCTGTCGTTAGCTGTTGGAAAGGAAAATGAAGGACATCAACACTGGAAGTATCCAAAAGTCTGGGAGATAATGTTTGACTGTGGCTTACAATAACAATACAACCATAATTGGCACAGGTAGAAATCAGGTGTGCTTGTGGACGGCAAAAATTTGCATAACTTTAAGTTTCAGAACCTTTTTTTTTTTTTATTTATTTAGCTTGTGTCGACTGTTCTTTATAAAATTCACACTGCAACTGCTAAAAAATGCCTCAAATCAACATGTAGCTTGTAGCGTTAGATGAACAGATTCTTGAAATCAAAAGAAAAAAAGAAGGAGAAGAAAAAAGAAAAAGAAAAAAAAGGCAAACAAGCAATTATATTTGTTCACCCTCCATTGTGAGCTAAAACCATATGCAGCTTTAAAGGGTGTTCCTCCTCCTAATGGGCCCCGTGGGGACGAAGGGGTTAATTGATGCAGATGTTGATCGCTTTTACACACAATGCAGGGAGCATCTCCCCGGTGGCTCCTATTAGAGGCAGTTTTAATGAAGTGCTAAACAGAAGGCTTTCCTACAGTGTGGCCTGTCCTCAGGAAGACTCGGCAAAGAAAGCACTTCACAGGAAAAACAAGCTCCTGTATTGATTATCATGCCAAACAACCGAATCCTCTCCCAAATCAATTCTTATTTCTCAACTTATGGAAACTAATGGGAGACAGCGTGAGAGAAAGTCAATCAGAGGCACGGTAGCGCGCGTGAATGAGCGCGTGGTTGTGGAGGAAAAGGGGGAAAAAAAAAAAGCACAGAAGATTTTTAACTTCTTGATGTTAATGGTGCCAATAATTCATCTGTAATTTCAATAACAGAATGCCACTCAATGGGCGAATATCAGCAAGGGTAAATTGTGAGGTGATATGTTGTTTTAGATTAGAAAAAAAATATTCATTTTAATTATTTCATGGGATATTGTCCCTTTTTGAGCATATGCGATGCTTTGAGGTAATAGGTATAGTC
Source organism: Echeneis naucrates (assembly GCF_900963305.1). NCBI lineage: Eukaryota > Metazoa > Chordata > Actinopteri > Carangiformes > Echeneidae > Echeneis > Echeneis naucrates. The sequence continues at coordinate 4,840,164 of NC_042518.1, forward strand.
CTGAGTACAATGATTACAGCAGTACATACAGAAGAAAATAAAGAATTATCACAAAGAGTCACGCATGAATTTAATTCCAAAAACCACATTTTTCTCTCTAAAAAACTTACACAAGAAGAAAATCGCGCCACATAATGTGTACTAGTCGGTGGAGGTTGGTTAAAGTGATGGTAATGTAATGGGGCTTCTCACGCAGCGTTACCAGCCCATAGTCACTAAATTCTGCTCATTAAAATGACAAACCCAAACACACAGTTACTCAGGCGTGCTCTTCAGCTGTGTGTGGCATCTGGCCCTGACGCACCTCCACCCCCAACTCCCTCGAGCGTCGCACGCACAAACACACACACACACACACACACAGACGCACGCACATAAAGTAAACCCAATCAAATTTTAAAACAATCAGCATTCCTTTCATTTCCAATTTAGTCATCTGCCACAGCCTCCTATTAGTATCCACTATGATCCAGTATTAGAGTCCCGTAAATGAGGACGACAGCGTCCTCCCCTTCAGTCTGGAGGAGTTTTCTACATTTACCACAGTCAGCTTCTCACTCCATCCGTCAGCCTCTTCCATCCTGATTATCAGGAGACACCAATTTCAAAGAGACATCTTAATAGTGATGTCAACGTATTAATTAGAAGTGTTAATGAGCTAAAAGCAACCCAAATTAAATTAATGCAGCAATAGACAGAGAGCGAAATTAGCTTCAATTTCTGTAAATGATTCTGAAGTGTGCACAACATATCAGCCTGTCTGAACATTCCCATCCCCCAAAGCTAATCAAGAGCTACATTGCAATTAGCTGCTTAATTAAAGCAACACTCTGCTCGGAAAATCCGGCACAATTAAGTAATGGCTGTTATAGCATGAAGACAGACTGTATTTTTCTTCTGGAGGGAAAAAAAAATAGAAAACAACATATTCTATCCCTAATGGCCTGCAGGGGATTGAGCCAGCCAAGATGTGCCAAGATGGAGAGGTTTCTATCTCACGCTTCAATGGGGATCTTTGCTCCAGCTGGAAGCCTTGTGAATCAATGACAGCAAGGCAGATCAAACCGCCGGGCCTGGGGTTGCTGAGACATCTGAATTGGCACTGACTACGGTGACTGTGTCCTAATCACCAGTTCTGTTTTAGCAGCTCAATGGCTTCCAGTTGGACAGAGGAGCTCCAGACTATTGACACTTTGCACATATTTCAGCAGTGGACCTGTTAGTGATCCCCGTGGCTGCGGACACTGTTGTCCTTCAGTCTCAGCTGGTGTGGCTGGAATTCACCACGGTGACGAATAAACAGTCTCGGAGCCAGAGGAGAGCGGCTGCGGCTTTACATTGAAATAGCTGCATGGTTAAATTGGATTCATTTAAAAATTATGTAAACATACCACTAGCATGAAGGAGAGGCCTAATTAGAAGAATTTGTACTAGAAATGTAAATTTCCATTATGGGGGAATCCACAGATTTGTTTGTGGAGGATCTAATCAAAGATAAATTGAAAGCTTTGATTTTAGGACTGGAAGACTCATTTCTAATCCCAAACTGTATATATTACTAAATTACAACTGATTGTTTTAGCTCTATTGTCATACTCTGATGATAGAACATATATATTTATTGTCACATATTTCTTTAGCTGTTTTGCCACGAGTGTGTGCCACATGTGGAGCCAATCCCAGCTCTCATTGGGGCGAGAGGCGAGGCCCACCCCGGACAGGTCACCGGCCTGTCACAGGGTGCCACACACACAGACAATCAATCATTCACACTCACATTCACAACTACGAGCAATCGAGATTTGTCGGGCGACCTAGCACGTGAGAGAAAAGCCCCCATGTAGGCACAAGAAGAAGCTGTAAACGCCACACAGAGAGGCCTCCAGCTGTCTAGACCGCTCGCTCTGTGAGGCGCCGTGTCCACGTTCACAATATCTAAATATCTCAACTGCAAGAAGTTTCTCCAGTTCTGTCGTGCTTTGCGTTGTGGGATAATGCAAAGACGCGTTTTACAGTTACAGCGTGTGAGTAAACTTAGGATTCTGAAAAAACCTAAGTCCAGCTCGATTCAATTGTTGGCCGGATATGACTACGACCTGGGTGAATGAGAATATGCCCAGATGTATAAAAAAAGGGATTATCAAAATTCTTTTAACCACTGAAGAGTAACAGCTTTTAGATCCTCTCAAATAACTGAGCCATCAGATCTCACATAAAAAAAAAAAATAAAAAAAATGCAAGTTCACCTGAAGAAACCCCTGCTTCTTGTTTTTTCTCAGTTTTTAGTTCTTTGTTTTTTAAAGCGCCTGAATGAGAACTGAGCTGTGATTAACAGCCTTCTCGTAGGTGGAGTCCAGGGACCGTGGTGCAAACGCCACCCTTCAGCAGGTGTAGGCCACAGCAGAGCATATGCCGTCAGGTAACCAGACTGGTTCGCTCTACAGAGACTCTGCTGTGATCATTTCCCTGGGCCTGCTTCTGCTGGGAACCGGTGTCACTCACAAACACCATCTGCCAGAAAACAGGTCCGCCTGCTAGGAGTGTTTATCAGCTAGGTCAAGCAGCGGTGTCTTTTTCTTAACTAAAAAAAAAACCCAAACAAACAAACAAACGCAAAAAAGCGCCACACGGCTGATGGATAAAACGAAGGGGGGGGGGGGGGTTCGCTGCTTTTATTGCTCTGAATTTCTTCTTTAGGAATCAGCCATGTAAACCTAAAGCAGTAAAAACTCCAGGCGCAGGAGATGGCTCAGACCCGCCAGCGCTTCAGGATAGCTTTCCCTTTGCTGAAGAGAGGGGAGAAAGACACCTGAAGTGTTTGACGCTAAATTAGCTTTTCAAAGACAATAATTAGACTTCTCCCCCTAAAGGTAAATTACCTGCTAACCAAGTGAACTGTCTTCTAATTATAGGATCTTGCCTCTGAGCCATTGCCAAGGATCCTTGTTCTGAGCAAGAAGATGTAAAACACATAAAAAAAATAAAAAAAACATGTTAAAGTGGTAAAGCCTATGGAATGCCGAGTGGAAACGTGTCCAATAGATACATAACACCGAGCTGGGAAACTGACGGATCACTTGTGTAACCTTTAGAGGATTTCAACAAGATAATTTCATACAGCAGCCAGATGGCAGCTATCGTTCCTTATGTGCATTTTAACAGCGGAGGTTGACGGAGCAACACTGGATGGGTGACAGCTAGGTACTTATCTGCGCTTTGCATATTTTTTTTTTTTTACAGCTGATATCGCGACACTGTAAATTGATTTGTAAGACACCCAGGCAGTGAAAGGATATTGAATATTTACACCCGCCATGTAATAAAAACCCATCACGTCTGTGATGGGGAGGCTTCCATTGGCCTTTTAGGCCCGGGTAATTTCTCATTGTTCTGCAGGGACGAGTGTCGAGCCTCCCGCAAGGCGGCGGTGTGGCTCCGGAGCCACAGCAGAAAAAAGAAAAAAAAAAGTGGGGGGGGGGCCACACATTTGAATTCATCAGCCGTGCCGATAGCCTGCCACTAATTAATATGTAAATTTTGCATTGTTTGTTTGTCGCTGTGTCAAACTTTGATGTGAGGAGCAGCTTCCAGGTTAACTGAGATTTAGGAGAGATTGAGGGCAGCAGACCTGCCACGGATCCCAACCAGCCTGTAATCTAATACTTTATTTAAATACATCTACTAATACTGTACGTCTCCACAGCTTAGAACCTGGGAGACAGGCTAATGATATTTTATTAAGCCCGAGTAATTGAGGATCCCATCAAAATATGTAATTAAACACTTAAGCATAATTATCCAACACAGTAGGAACCCGAATTAATTAATTAAAAAAACGTCAATACATCAATTTATTTGAATTCCTTTGTCCCTTTTCTACTTGTAATAATTAACATTTTAATTGCCTTAATTTGTGATGAGTAAAAGGAATTCGCACTTTATTCAGCGGCGGCAATAAAGCAAGAAATCCGAGCTGGTTGGTGATGTGTTCGCAGGAAAATGATGATGAATGTTAGCCACATACAGCCCATCACAGATGAGAGAGGAAGAAAAAAAAAAAAAATTTGGATTTTTTGTGTGTGTGTGTAGAGTAAAAGCGGGGGATGTGGTCTGCTGTGTGTGTCTTTGCTTGCCTGCCTGCCTGGGTATATGTCCATTATCAGCAGGCTGCCTGGGTTTGATGCATACCTGGAGAGCAACTTAATATCCTCAGGCCACTACTACATGTCAGGCCACGAGAAAGATACGCACACAAGACAGAGGAACATCTCTGGCCCCGGTGGAGCCATTTACCTTTCTCCAAGTAGGTTCAAGATATTAATTAAGATAAATCTACCTCAATTCACACATTCTGCCATCTGCCTATTTATCAGAATTATGTTAATCATTTCTGTAGGGCAGAAGAATTATTACCCATTTTGCACGTAATTCGTATTAACATTCAAAACTAAATGATTTTGCATTCAGTTCCATATGGACTCTTTACACCATGACATCTTTTCAGCATACTGTAGTAAAATAAGGGACACACTCATAAGACGCACACAGAGCGCGCGACAGCGACTTCCCTCCGGTCCTCCCACAAACAATATGGAAATGGATCCATTCTAATCATACGCAGCCTCTCAGGATTTATCCGTCATGATGCAGCTCGTGCATGTGAGCAGCTTTAAACAAAACAATAATCTTGCGATGATCCGTTCTGTCTCGGTGGCTGTGACTTGAAGTGATTCAAGGTTGCCTTTTTTTCTTCTTCTTCTTCTTCTTGTTTTGGCCAATAGATGAGCTAGCTAATTAAACTCTGAGGAGATCATTAAGACGAGACGTCTGCTTGAATCACTCCGGCCACTCTGCCATTATCTGGGGCGGGCCGACAGGTGGCACAGGCCTGCATCAGGTGACAGCTCAGCCGACAGATCGTCGCCGTATCACGGTATGCGCACATTTCATAGCATCCCTCGGCGCGGCGCGAGCCACTCCAGCAGACCCACACGTGTCCAGCAAATCTACTCTCGATCTGCTGAGTTGTTGGACTTAATCTGGGCGTAGAGTCTGCAGATGTGTGGACGCTGCTGGCTGATGGCGAGTCTGGGTCAGAGTCAGGGGGCAACAAGGAGGTTGCCAGGGCTATCACAGGGCAGATTGTACTCCTGCACAAGCCAAGGACTAATGAGGGTGAGAATGGGGCCAGGCGATGCTATGTGATTAAATTTAGATCTGGAGGGAGATCTTGACCCATGGTGGCCTACGTCTAAGTGACATTTACCCAAGAGAAACCCACTGCAGCTGAGGCTTATTAACCTTTTATAGATCTAAGCACTGCCGTCTGTCTTAATTGGCAATCGGATTATTAAATAGACCAAATTCAGAGGGATTCGATCCAACGAGGTCGACAACGTGGAAGCTGTTTTGAAACGTGCATCCTGTGACAACGTTTGCATCCGCGCAAGAGGGTCGGTCTTCCAAAGCAAATTCTCTGGGAAAGTTTCAGTGAAATGAGAGTTTTTAAGTGAGTAAGCCTTTGGGAACTGGGAATTACAACAGCACAGTGCGGAGCTGCGAATGGTACAGAGCCTCATTCGGATCCTCTGGTGTTCATAACAAAAATCTGGCAGAAGAAAAAGACGGACAAGTGATAGAAACGGCGCTGGCTGCTTAAAACTGGAGCCATGTAAGGAGAAACAAGAAAGAAAGAACAAAAGCTCGCTGGCTGCATTTTTTTTCTCGATTGAGGACCAATTAGAGTGTCTTGAACAAAGCAAAGAGATAAATGAATTTAAAAAAAGAAATCTGGATAATAATGGATGAACGTGCTTCGGTAATTATACTTCTCTTATACAGGTGGTGGAATTTCATACAGAGTTATTTGCATTACGACTTTATATTCACACAATTTATTTGATTCTGGAGTGAGTTGAAAAGTCGGAGCAAAAGTAAGCTAAAGAAGCTGAAGTTCCAGCCAACAATAATTACACTGTTACCGCCCTTAAATGAAACTGATAAACGATCTAATGATCTGAACATATGAATAATAAGAGATTACTTTTTAAAAAGCTGTTTACAATAATTCTGCAATGAGAACACACAGATCGCCGACGAGTTTGTACCACAAGCTAATTTAAGCCTTAATATTGACTTAAATCAGGCCAATTTGCTTTTCTTCTGAGTGAAGCATGTTTGTGGTTGTAATCTCATACAGTCGTTTTAAACTCTGAGGTCTCTATGTCCTCCATCTTTGCTCTTGAGTAAAGTAGCCATAAGGTTTCACACTTTCCAAACAGCATGATATATCTTGAACCACAAGTCTGAGAAGTCAGTAAACGCCACCCATTGAAGTGTTCAGCGTGCGTTATTTGTTCACGTTTGAATATTTGATGCTGTGAAAATGCGGAGCCAAATGCCGTCACTGCAGCCGGTATTTTGCAGCAGCTTGCGTCCGTTTCCTGCTGTTGATATTCATTTAGCACAAGACGGCCACTTTTATGGACTTCTTACAGTCTGTTAAGATGACCGACAAGCACTGGGAACATTAGTTCTGTGCCACAAGTCCCATACATCAACTGTCTTGTGACGAGTAAGGGAGGGGATCAACATATTCTAAATGAGCAGACATAATCCCACTGAATGTTGAGTTAAGCCATTTCATAATTAGCAGATTTTCTAATGTATGCCAAGCTTTAATGACCTTTGCAAATGAGAATGGTTGTTTGAATTTCCATCCTTCACATCGTTTTATCCCTGCCATATCTGCCTGATAGAATGAGTGCACCAGTTGATGATATGCATAAGCTTAATGAACAAGTGCACACGCTTCTGAATGGAAACTGATGGGCTCAGGCTGGGGATATTGGAAATGCATTTCCACACCTTGCATATCATCATCATGACCATAAGTGGTGTCTCTCTGACCCATTAACAATGCATTTCAAGCCTTTTCCTTCAATTAGGTATACTTCTCAATCAGATTTCTCTCATCAAAATGCTATTACTATACTCTATAAAAATACACTAGGCTTCCAAAGCATCAGCGCCTTTTAACTACTGTAAATAAATAAAGAAATTATCATTCGTTCAGCAGTGCAGATGCCAATCAGGAGGAGCAGCGTTGCCTTCATAGCCGCTAAATATGTTGCTCTGAAGTTCTCCTGCGTAGAAATCAAACCCGAAACTGAAAGCCTCATATGTCAAACTTTGAATGTGGCTGTAATCAATAACTTGACGTTACGTGATGGTGTACGATGAGAAAGTGTTCAGTTTCACAGAGCTCTACGGAGCTTCACAGCACCGGGCTTTGGTTTGTCTGGCCCACAGCAGGGATGGCACGATACTACGGCGGTTAGCACCTAACAGGAAGCTCCCTGCCTGCATGGGATCCCTCCAGGTCCTCCAGCTTCCTCCCACAGTCCAAAGACATGCACATTTATGTTAATTGAAAAAATAACAATTCGATAGCAAAATGCTTCACCTTCACAGACTCTGCACCAACTGTCCAAAGCAAAGGATTTAGAAGCTAAAGGTTTCCTGTGATGAAAAATGGGCTCTGAGCAGAGCTGCTCATCCCTCAGGCAACCAGTCGCTTGATCTCTACCTTTAAACTTTCGAAACTCCACTTAAACGATGAGGATGAGTTTCTTTAAATATAAAAACTAACTCAACCACATCACCACAAGAGCAGATTTTTAGAAACCAGGAAGTGACAGCCCCACAGTAAGAGCGTTTTTTTTCCCCCCTCTGGACTGGAGAGTTTCAGGATATTTTGGCTTTGCCGGCTCACAGAAAAAAAAAAAAAAAAAAAGTTTGATGAAACGACACCTCTGATGTATTTAACGCTCCACAGTCATGCTGCCTGACTCTGCCGCCTGGAAGAAGCCACGTGGTGGGCTCTGCTAAAAGCCACCAACATTCACCGCGGCTTTAATGCTATCATCTCTAATCTGTCTGGGATTTTGCGCGCGCTAACACAGCTACAAATGCAGAGAGCAAACACTTCAACAGCGCTACATAAATGTCTCAATATATTAACAAGACAATAAACAACCTATTCAATTCCAGGGATTTGCCTGAGAAATGTGAGCATTAGTGTACAGAGACAAGTCATCTGCCTTTCTTCCGAGCGGTAGGACGGCTTCACACGCTCTTTTGTCAGACGGGATGGGAGACACAGACGCACAAGCCTCTTGGTTTGTGGCAGATCTGGGCTCACAATGCCATAGATTAGTAAGAGCCTGACCACGGAGCTAAAATAAGCTAATTGCTTAATTAGCTGACCCAATTCTATAAGCTTCTTTTAGCACATTAACCAGAGCTATGCAACAAACAGAGGCTGTGTTTATTTATGGAATTACAATAATGAGGATCAAAAACAAAACATACGGTCAATGGCACTCCTTTTATAGAACCCTTGCTTTGGAAAAATCAAAGTATTATTTGATGCCAGCAACAAGGAGGTGCTTTTTCGTCATGTAAAACTGAATCCAGCCTTTGCATGATCCACAAGGAAATGATGCTTGTCCTTAGTTGTATTTGACATCAATTTCACATCTGCAATGTTTTTGTTTGTCTATTTTTTCCACCGCGTTTTCCTCCATTAAACAACAATTAAGCTGCTTCGAAGGAATGGCTCGACTGCCCTCTCAATATTTTTGGACATTTGGGCAACAAGGGACAAACGAGAAGGGGGCGGGGGGTGTTTGGGGGTGGTTGTGGTGGTGGTGGTGGGGGGGGGGGCTTATTAGATTGAATGATGATTGAAATGGATTAATTTACATTTTCTGCATGCATACTTTACATACATGATCTTTGCTCAGCACAGGGAGTTCTGGGCAAAAGAGCACTATTTGTATGAGATGAACTCATCTATATGCTAATTCATTGGCATGTAGACCTGCTTCATTTCTTCCATTCAGGACTGTTTACCTATTAGCTCTTATAGATGCTAAGGGAAGTACAATATTAAAACCAAAAAGCTAAGGAATACAGAGCATTAGCAGTACATCACCTGTTATTATATTTAGATTAAGGTGGCATCTCTGGCCTTTGTTTAAGCTATAACCAAGGGCCGACTTCCAAGGCACTCTCTGCGAATGAAATAAGCCAGCTCTTTTACTTAAGTTAGACTTGTTGCTGCTGACAAAGGTGCAGCGTTGTTTTTTTTTTTTTTTTTTTTTTTTTTTTAAGTCCCTCAAAGGAGCTCGAGCAGACTACACCCCGATGAAAACCCTACGAGCCCTTCCCTAAATTCAAATGCTCTAATGCTAAACGAAGGAAAACAACTTAGCGTGTTTAACATTTCACAGGTCCATTTTCAGGTTTTATGGCGCTATAATGTTCTTTTGTGCATCAGAATATGATTCATAATATCGCAGAGACTTAGAAGCGCTAACGTGGCCTTATAAGGAGTTGTTTGACAGATCAAGTTACAAGTGATGCCTAAATGCTAATGTAATTTCATATGAACCGGCCTGAAAGAGATCCAATCAGCCATTCCCAATTCGGGCGACTGTTGTGTTTAAGAGGATGACAACCCCCTTTATTATTGTCTATGTAATTCACCAAAATTGCCACTTACAGCCGCTAAGAGCAGGACGTTTCATCTCCAAGCTTCCTCTGGTCTTTGCTACTCATCCCATTTCTACTTCCTCCAAAAGTGCCACCACTTCATTAACCTTGCCAGGCATGAGATAAGAGTGCATCAAAGCTGCCTGCCCACAGAGAGAACAGAGCCCTGCATGTCTCCACTACGCAGCAGCCATCACACACAGACACTGGCATACACACAGTGTGCAACCCATCCAACAGGCAGAAAAGACTTTTTGTGCTCCCAACTGTCATTCAGAAATGTTTTTTTTCTTTTGTGCGTTGGGCGTCATTATGTTTTAAATAAGCAGGGTGGAAAGATTTGCTTGTTCCAAAGGTTTTAATGGAGTTGGATTGGGAAGGAATGCAAAGTAATTGGTCTTCGCTGCCTCAGACACTGCACACACACACTTACTCAGGTGTCTCATAGCGTTAAGGTACTGTACGCAGCGCTGTCATCGCTATGACCTATACACTGAAAAACTTGCAGAATGAGAAAATTAAACAAGAAAAGCATCAAAGGCAGCTTCAGCCCGATGAGTAACAACTCCCGACTTCCTCAAAGCATGAAAGTAGATGGTAGGAAATGTATTAACTGAGTCACAATATTGTTTTACTTGCACCACATACAAATCTCTCTGGTGCATTTAATCCCTCTACCCACAGTTCCTCAGAAAGGAGGATATAAATTATTTTCCTTTGGTGGAAACTGCAAATCCCTGTCTGGATTCTGTTAAAAGGCTTAAAATGTCACTAAATGCCAAGGCTGAGACTCTTGCTAACACGTAGGTCTTTAAGACAAGATGTTAAAGCGTTGAAAGTTACCTGAAATTGATGAGGTTAATATTCTTATCGCAAACGGAGGCTTCTGTGAAAGTGGATATTGAAAATAGCCAGGTAACCCTTCATATTAGAGGCTATCACAAGGATTAGTAGCATAAACACCAATTACACATTTAATTGTTTATTGTCAGCAGCGTTTGGAAAACATGCCACACTGCACGAATTAAAAGGATTGAGGAAGTAGAGGAGGGGAATTTGCCACGACCCAGTATCACCATTAGTATGTATATATGAGAAGATGACGAGAAAATGTCTCCAAAATAACAAGTCAAACTGCTGAATGCCGGGCTATAAATGAGTAATTTACCATGAATATCCTTCTCTATCCCTTTACGACCATATGAATTTCCAAACCACGTTATACTAGCATGGAAGGGTCTGTCAGTGAAATTTGAAATAGAGGACAAAGGGCCACTGAGCAAATAGGCTTTTTTTTTTTTTTTTTTTTTTTTAAGAAACCATCCTCTGAGTTCTCTGCCAATGTGAATCAGAGGTAAAATACAGTGCATTAAGTCGACCTCTGAGGCAGCACAGAGGAGGGTAGAGTGAGACATTCTGCTATCTATTAAGACTTCCGTTATGTATATATTGTGTTCTGAAGGAATTTTACTGATCCACAAAACCAGCAGGAAAGGATAAGAGTGAGTCCCTAAGACCATGTGGTAAGCAACTGCAGTGCAGATTCTTAGGCAAGTTGAAAGTTGCTGCGCCGTTAAGGAGAAAGTCTGGCAGAATCCTGCATGCCCGCTGATAACATGGTTGGATTAAGGATGTTTAAGGGAAGTGAAAATTATTCATTTGAGATGGATGAAAGCTGCACTTGTCAAGTCTACCAGTCATGCACTTTATACATTTCATTTCCACTAGCCAGCATGCATAATTTCCCCTCAATGCAAATTTCTACACACTGAAAATTGTGAGCATATTTACCCCGCTCCCTTAACACATTCTCTGACACAGAAAATGGATCATCTCTATTGAACAGGGAACAAAACAATGCAATTTTGTTTGCAGAGGTGTGAGAATCTAATTTTGTGGCGGAAGATAAAGTCACAAGACTCAGTAGAATACAAACAATAGCTTTCATTTGAAATCAGGAGCGAATCAAAAAGAGACAATGTTTGGTGCCCCTGTTCATCACAATGACACATATGGAAATCATTTTTGCACATGTCCGATTGTCCAAACACACTTCAAGTTACGAGTGTAATTACTGGTTTTAAGTCACATAAGTCTCGGCCTCACTGTTGGTCTAGGAGCGTTGTAACCGAGTATATGCTCTGTATATCTTCCACTCTCTATACAAATATTAGGATCTCTCTGATGAGAATTAAGTCTCCAGCCTGGATGGCCAATAAATTAGAGGCACGCTTCTCGTTTACTCATCAGAGCTAATGAGCCTGATAAAATTACCTCGAGGATCATAATTACAGGCTAGTGGCAGAGGCTCTGGCAGGGACTGGAATAAGATGACACACACACACACACACACACACAGACAGTATTGCAAGTGGCAGCATACAACAGCTAACCTAAAACACCACAAAGCACTCGCCTCGTATTAATAGAAAAACAGACTGATGCTAAGGGGAGCCAACCAAACATTATACATCGTCCATTTCCATTCAGGAAATCTAACCCATTCAGCTAATTAGACATATAGAAACCCCCTTTTTTCCCCCAAAAAATGTACACCATTAACATAATGCAAAGTGCTGAACAATATTACAATTTCCACCTTTCTGTCAGAGGTAGTTCAAACAGATTTTACCACCCTTTCATAAAGATTAAGCACTTCATGGGTAATGACACATTTTAATGAACGATGGCAGCCTGGACACAAGAGCTCACCTCCGAGGATTCCATTTCATCACACATTCACAGGATGAATTGTTTTACTTATGAATATTAATGTCCCTCTAATTTGAGGCTGTTGTTAATGCTTGTCGCTAGGAGCTTGGCAAATCAGGTCCCATTCCTGTTAAAACCATGTATTAGACACCCCCCCTGACACTAAGCCCTCGCCTTTGATTGTTAATTGCAGAAGTGCAAGCATTTGCAGTAGATGGGGCGCAAAGCTTTAATTAACTATAATATCACACATTCAGTCTCGACTGTCACCCACATCACGCGTGGCATTTTGTACCAATATCATCCCCAAACTCTGCTCAGCTAGAAAGATTGTGTTCCAAGTTCATGATCACAATTTCATGCATCTCAAAATGAGGGATATGTAGTTTTTAAGTAGCTGCAACATATCGACTGCACTGAATTATCTTGATGGCGTCTGTAAAGAAGCCTTATTAAAGAGGCATACATTCACGCAGCTCTGATCACCGCGCAGCTTTAATGCAAAGGGGACGCAGCATTGTTGGTTTTCTCGGTGAAAAGCGATGCCTCATCTTGGATGAGTGATTAAAAAAGGAGGGGGGGGGGAAAAAAAAAGTTGTGGGATTGAGGCAAAGGAAGGTGTTATTAAGTCAATAATTCAACCCCTCATACACGCTAATCTTCAAAGGATTTATTGGACAACAGATTTCAAGTTTAAAAATATAAATAGGGTACAAGTACATAGCATTCAATAACACCTCTAAAAATGCAATGTTACAGTACAAGCACTGTGAATGCCATTTCCACACACGACTGACTCCACGCGTCGTTTGAACATTTTAATAGCTCAGGTGCACAGCAATTCTGATGCAGATATTAGTAAAGAGTTTAATGTTTAATTAAACCAGGTTTGAAGATAAAGAGCTCAATACAACCTATAGTTTATAAGCCTTCGCCGGCCATAAGCTAACGCTCAACCTAATCCTCTTTCACATAACATTATTGCATCAGCGCAGCTGAACATTTTTGCAGCATTTATAAAATTAGCAAAGAAATTAACTGTCTGTACTGTGGCAAATTGGATTTCCAAGTTCTTGCCTTATGATACAGCATACCCAGGCTGCCACCTACAGTACAGTGTGAGAGGGGAGCTACCGTCTGCAACATGTGTGGCTCTCCATTTTACACTCCACAGCCATTCAAACTTAATTATCGAGGCTTTGCTCCCCTCCCCCACCCTCGTGGTGATACCCTTAGCAGAAATTTGTTAAAAATCCATTATTAAATAAATACAGATATAATTTCATTTCGGATGAAGGCTGTTGAGTTGAAGGATTGCACATTTATCCTCCTCAGTCCTATGTGGAACAGCCAGTTCCCCCCTTTGCAATGTCCACATTGTGATAGTTGATTGTAAACATCCCCAATTTGTTTTTTTTTTTCCCCTCCATCAAGTGCATTTAAATCTGAAAAAACTTTAAGTGACAGACCCCTTTTCCAGTCATTCAGTAAACATATATTATCTGTGCGTAACATTCACATCCACAGTGACTTTTCTTGTGACAAATCAAACGGTGCTCTATCAGTATGAGTGAAACAGCGACAGCAGTGTTTGCCCCGTAAAAATAAAAAACTCTTTTTTTTTCTTCATAAATGTGAGAAACAATTGTGAAAAAAAGCTAATATTGAATTATAATCCGTGGAGAAATCAAGTGCTGAGTTGAGCCACTGTAACATTTTAGCTAAACTTGTTTGATTTTAAAAAAGAAAAAGCCAGAAACAAGCCCAGAAAACATCATCCTTCGCCTTCTCATTAGTAGAGTATCTACTGCAGTGCTGAAATATAAAAACTTTACGATTTTTTGTTATGAATATAAACACAGTAAGAAAAGTTTAGTTTAAAAAGAAATTCCATCATTCCACCCGTCTTTTACTTCTTCGTCTGAATAGTTTGGAAAGGGAGGATTTCCTCTTATTTTTGGCTTTCTTTACTCCTATTCACCAACAAAGATACATATTAGAAAGACAAAGTCATGTTGGAAAAACAGTTCTGCATGGAGATAGTTATTTTACAACACTTACCAAGATTTTTCATCATCTCATTCAACTGCTGATCCTCCTCCACTTCCCTACAATTGACCAAAAAACAAAACTTGTCTTTAGTGCATCCGATCACTCCTTGAATGGAAACATTCACTAGAAGACTCATCATGTTACCTCAGCCGGTCTTCATCCAGACCCACCACAATCGCATTCCTGCCGTCCACAATCTCCATCAGCCTCTGCATCAAAAGCGCCTCCCGCTGTTGCTCCTCGTTGGACTTTAAATGATCTGTGATCCCAAGTTGACCCGAGCAATCAGTGGAGGAAACAAACAGGAAGGAACAGCGCTGAACCTGCGGCGTCTTACCTGGCTTCTCCAGCAGCCTTCGAAGTTCCCCCTCTACCCCTGGCTGCTGCTCCTCCAGCTCCTGAGTCCTGGCTCTGAGACATTCAACATCAGTCGGACGCAAAAAGAGTGAATCTCATTTCTTATGCACACAACGTTTATCCCAAATTAAAAACAATATTTAGGAAACCCATTTTGTTTGACTGCAACTAAGTTTGAATTCTCCCAATTTATATACAAGTGTATGGGAACTGTGGGGGGGGGGGGGGGGGGGGGGGAGATATTTATGATTCTTAAAAATAAAGTTTATTAGATACAGACTCAGCTCAGAGACTTTAAGCTGTAAAATATTTGCACTCACATGTACACAAGCTCTGATTCCTTCCTGATGTACATCTGTTTCCTTCGAATCAGGTTGAACCAGTCAACCATCAGCGGGTCCATCAAAATGTCTCCCTCTCCGTCTGAAACAACACAAATTTGTTTCAACTCTTAATAAAATACCGGCTATCCTTGATGTGCAATTTGTGACCCTTTCTAATCATGGATAATGGTTAATGAATAAGCACCAGAGTGGAAATACCAGTATAAATAATGCCTGTTTCTCCAAACATATGCATTTAATATCTCCTGCTGTGCACTCTGCAGTAGTATGGAGTTTTATTACAAATTAGCAACGTGCTTCTGATCTGTGAGTAAATGAAATTCTTCTGGGATAAATTAAGCTCTAAGAAAGTCTTCAGACAGCAATATTTAAATGCAGTTTTGCGCTCTTCTGATGTCAAATAATGCAGCGACGGAGGTTAATGGGGAAGTGGGGAAATAATTGTTTTCATTTACATTATAATGTTTTTTCCCCACCCTAACATAATCACGATGCCTCCACTCATCCAGAATCATGGCTCATTTTTATGTTCACCGACTCTTTTGTTTTCATGAGACTGCATTCATTACACAATAATGAAATTAAGTGCAATAACAAATTTGGTTTTTGAGTAATTTGGCTGGTGGAGGTGAGATGGAGGGTGACTCACCTCCCGGGACCATGTCAATGCTCTTAAATGCTCTCTTGCAGCCAATAACACAAAAGGTCTGAACGTTAAAATGGAGCCCCTTAAAATTCGCTGTTAATATCACCGCCACACTCAGCAGAACAGAAGGTATCTTCAACCGTTTAGGCTGAAATTGTCTTCATTCATCATGTAGCCAACATTATTGGACAACTTGGCTGTTGTCCATGCTGTCAAACAGAACACAGCGTCACCATATTTTGCACAGTTAATATTTCGCCTAATCGATTATCAAAGTAGCTGATCGTCTAATGACTCGTGTGAAAAGCGCTGAAGATTTTTTGATTCCAGCATGTTTAGCATGCGAATGTGTTGCCCTTTTTGTCACACCTGAGAGGGAAAAAAAATGTAATGTTTAAAGAGTTTGGAAAAAGCATTTCAAATGCCACCTTTTTAAAATTAAAAGGAGAAGTTCTTCCATTATAATAAAAATAAATAAAATACACACAATCAGCATAATAACAGATAATGAAAATAACTTCTACTTGCAGTCTTTCATTAACTACAGAGGGCCCAGCATTGTATCTGCCCAGTGCTATGAAATTCTACTTCCTAATGTTATCTTAATATGCAAGTTTAAACATGCAGAGGACGTCAACCTACACAGAGGGAAAACACAGTGAGGCACAGATTTGCCTTAATCACTTATTTAATAATGACTAGCAACAATTCAGCAGGGATTAGCTGTAATTTTTTAAATAGCTTTTGCACTTTAAACAAGAAAAAGGGCCGTGTTCAAAAAGTATTTGCCAAACATCCAAACTGGAAGAGAGTTTTCCTAACCCGGTATTCACGTGCACGACAACATCGGGCAGTGATCTTGGCAGCTTGTATTTTTCCGTTTCACCAAGTCGGTCAATGTGCGAGTGGGTGCAGCAATTGATTTTAAACGAATATTGGCTATTGCCAGTTAGTGACCAATCAATCCGACGTCACACCGAAGTCACATTCGCAATAACGGTTGATCTGGATGGTGACGGAGGACAAGACAGCCCTCACACCTTGCCACCGCCACGACGAACATGTTTGTTTTGTTCTTTTTCTTGAACTGCACTCAAGTGCCAGGTTTTAGTTTTTTACGCCGACAAATTCCAGTTGAGAAGTCGATGATCTCCTAGGTGGTGTGCAATTGATGTCAAATTCTGGCCAAGCGACTTCATGCTCAGGCTTCCTTGGTGGCACACAGGGAGAAAGGGGGGGGGGGAGAGGAAAAAAAAAAAAAAAAACCCACAACGCAATCGACCAGAATATATATTACTATAACCAAGTCATGTTGACCTTGAGGAAAGCAATCAGGCCCCCTACTCCCAGTACCTTAAAAGAGAAGCAACATCCCTGTGGGCTGTCCGTGCCTCTCACCTCATTTGGCTGCAGAAACAGTAATAGAAATGGCAGGTAAATCCCCTGCACACACGCACACAAACCTCCAGCTGCTGGTGAATGAATGTGAGGTTTGTGGTGTGTCCCATGTGAAGCAGCCAGGACCCAACTCTGCACCGGAGATACTGAAGCAGCAGAGGCATTCAGCAGTTTGCACAAACGCAGTGAAATATCAAAGTTATTCACAGCAAAAGGGAGGAAAATGGGCGACTGGTGGCATCATCTTGTGCCTTAGAATAAGAGAGATGTTTGAAGGACTTTAAATTGATCTTGAGCTTGGTTCTGATTGGCCCAGTGTTATTTGCATTGCTTTAAAAAAAGAAAAAAAGAGAAAGGAGAAGGGAGAAATACCTTCTTCACAACTGCGGAGCTTCTTTTCCAGCTCTACACCCTCCTTCTCCAGGTGGGCCAAGTTTCTCTCAATATCATTCAGCTCCATCTCGATCTGCTCTGCCGGGACATGGTAGGACATCTTCTCCTGATGTAAAAACAAAAAGGAAATGAAAGAGTCACAGTCAACTCAAGATCATTTTCATCAGAAAATTCCAAATTTGGCCACTTAGATGTGGAGAAGGTTGTCCATTTTTTTTTCCTGGGAATGTAATGAAAGCATTTGTAGAGTTGTTAATTAATCTCTTAAGAGACTTAATGGAGGGAACTTACAGAGGGTGACCTCATTTCAGT
Source organism: Echeneis naucrates (assembly GCF_900963305.1). Taxonomy (NCBI): domain Eukaryota; kingdom Metazoa; phylum Chordata; class Actinopteri; order Carangiformes; family Echeneidae; genus Echeneis; species Echeneis naucrates. The sequence goes on from NC_042518.1 coordinate 4,857,936, forward strand.
CCTGGAGGCGTTGGTGGGTGACAAATACTTTCCCTTTTTAGCGCCTAAGAGGTAGATAAAATAGGATTAGATAGTCCTTTCATGGCAGCTTTTCAGAAAAGCATTGTCACAGACTTCACCTGATGTATTTTCAGTTTAAAAAAAAAGAAAGAAAAAAAAAAAAGACTGCTCATATGATGATGAAAGATGGCTGAGGTTATATATGTGGGTCTTTGATGATTAAAAAAAAGAAGAAGCTAGGAGCCAACCTGACGGATTTCCGTGATTGGCCGGAGCAGCAGTTGAAGAGCTAATAGATTCCACAGCTGGCCGTCTGGGTGGGGATTTCACAGGCGAGCGGCTCCCATGTTTAAAATCTGAAATAAGGACGGGAAGTTCTGCTAATGGCTTTTTCTGTTTCCCGCTGAAACAGACAAAATCTCCAAGAGTCACCCAAACACGTGTAAGGCGTGTACATCTTTGTGGGAAGGGGTGAATGTGGAAGTTGCTACATGAACTTTTAGCCCATGCGACTTTGGTCCAGACTTGAATATCTTAACTTATTGGATGGATTGCCATATTTTATCCCCATAGAGGGCAGATATTTGCCCTTTCCTCCAGGGCCACCTTCAGCTTACACAGCAGCTACTGTTTCAAGGATTAATGTTTTAAAATGTTTCAGAATAAAACTTTAGACAGAAAAAAAAAAAAAAAAAAAAAAATACAGATTTATTATTTTTTTTAAAACAGGTTTATTTGTGGGGCTAACCCTTTTATGCCTTTCTTTTAGTCAGTGACTGGCAGAGAAGCTGACAGGAAACAGAGAAAGAGAATGACCTGCATATGTCCCTGACTGGATTCAAACCAGGGATGCTGCAATTACATGGCACCGCTGTGAACCAGTGCACCAATATAATTCTAATTCTAACAGTATTTAACACAGCTGAGCTTTGGTTCCGCTGTGGTTGCTTTACATAAAGACTTATTGTGGCAAAAGAGCACAAAAAAAAAAAAAAAAAAAAAAAAAAACTGTTACCAACTAATACAAACAGACACAGATGGAAGGCCGATGTCTCAGACTTACTGAGGTTTCCACAAGCCGGTTGGGGTTTCTGTGGCGTGATGCCCATGAAGGGAACAGGATCAAACAGAGCGACGCTGAGTGGAGCTTCTGCAGGTGGTGTTGAGGAGGGAGACCTTGTTGTGATGACACAGACGTTTGAGGACATGAGCTGAGGCATATGTTTCCCAGTGGAGGCTTCAGCGTCAGCATTTCTGTAAAAGTCAGATTTAAATGGAACTTTAGGTGCGTGACTAAGTAAACAAAAACTTTTTACTGCCACAGTGTGGATCAGAAAGAATGAAAACATGGAGGAAAATAAAAAGCCTCACCTTGCTTATTTTGAAATGACAAAAAACATTTAGTAGGCAGAACAACGAAGGGATCATCAGCAGGGGTTAGAAATGAGAGACTGTAGAGTTAAGAGTAGGAAAAGTTCAGGCGCGGCACTCCTCTGGGTTTGTTAGGATCGGTGACAGAGCTAGCGGCTGCACTCTGAGCCAGTCGGCAATGACAGAGACGGATGAAGTCGGATGTTTCTGCGTTCTGGAGAGTGAATAAGCTGAGTGGTCAGGGAAGTGTAAAGGCAAAAATTTTCTCCACCTGTGCGGCACTTCCCGCTCCCAGCTGAGTGAGTTATAGAGCAATACTGATTATTAAGATGATTGATCGTACTCACTTTTGACCTAGCTCAATTTTCGCAGGTCTGAGCTGTGAATGGCCCTCTTGGCAGACTGGATCTGCAGAAAGACAGTTACACATAAAGTAAGGCCACAACTAAATTTTAGTTATTTTGATTTTTTTTTTTTTTTTTTTTTTTATTGCCACTTAGGTCCTCGGGTCTGAGAAGTAGGAACTCATAGAAAGATTTGCTTAATAAAGAGTGTTTCAGGTCATTGCTCAATCTATTAATTGGCTTTAGCTCTGAATAAAATCATGAGGATAAAGCTGCCACTACATGAACTTGTCACCTCTGAACTCACTGAAGCTCTTACAAACCAGAGAGTAAATATCATCTGCTTTGGCCGTGTGTGAAGTCAAAGTAATTCAAGTTTTTGTACAACAAACTTGATTGAGTTCAGCTACTGGTTTCATTGTCTAGTTCCTCACAACAAGGCACTAAACTGACTGATCTTCACCTGCATCTCTATCAAAAGACCCAAAACACAATGTAATCTGTGCGTGAAACAACTTGTGGTCAATGTGTGGTAGTAAGCAACAGAATTACTTTGTATGTCAGGGAGTCTAATCGGTGCAAATGATATTTATACTGAAAACAAGCAGTAATTGTATTGTGGTGCATGCACCTCCATCGCAGCAGAATGACAGTTCAACTACGAAAGTACACTGGCTGTGTGATAAAAAGAGCTTTGTCTTCTATGAATATGCTCTGAGACAGACACAAAGAACGGTGGGGGGATATAGGCAGGATGTCAAACTATGCATCAAGAACAACTGAATTGGATTAGTGGTGCTTGCCTTTGGCAGTTGTGTGTACAGTTGTTGGCTGTGTGCTGTGTGTGTTGATGGCCTTCAGACATGGTGATTCCTTAATGCTTGTCTGGCTGGTGGAGGGCCGTCTTTCCCGGTTTCCTGCTGGGCCTTGGCTGCTTTCAGCCTCTCTACGAGTGGGGCCAACAGCTGAACTTGGCTCATCTCCAAACCTGCAGTGAGGGAAAGAGCTTCCACCATCAGCCTTAATAGCAAAGTCCATTACAAAGCGATAAAGTGGGAAAAACTGGAAATATTAATACAGTACAAAAGGAAAAAGGATGTCCGCTGCTCACCGTCTCTCTGCTGAACGGATGGTGAACAGGCGTTTGTTATTGTTGTTGCAGTTTTCTTCTGCGAACTTTCCAGTTGTTGTCCTGGCCCTGCTCTCCTCATCATCAGGACTTGGTGGGAACCTCGGCCTTCCTAAAACACTTGAGGGCTCTGTGAGCTTCCTGTCGTCAGCCGGCGGAGTCTGGAAAAACCTCTGGCGGGCCGCCTGCGTCTTCTGTGCCGAGGACGTCCAGGACTGGGAAGGTGGAGCAGGAGTGGTCGGCTTCAGAACAACGCTGAGTGGAGCTGACAGCACAGAGGAGGGGCGGGGCGCAGGCTGGGCCGGGCTAGCGCCGTTTAATCGTACAGCTGAGCTGGTGGGTCCCCTTTTGACCCCGATCTCAGCTGGGGAAGGTTTGGAACTCTTTTGGTGGGTGTTACAGATAAAAGTGTCTGGAGTCTTCCCAGGTTTGTAGCCTCCTGCATGAAGCACACTGCAGCATTCACTGCATCTGGTGGAAGCACATCGACAGGGAAGTCTTAATGCAATTAATGCAATTAATGCAATGCATGCATCAAAGTACGGACAAAGGTAGGTCACATACTTACTGGAAACAGCTTCTGTGGTACAGCTTGCCTTCCACAAAGTGCCTCTGAACCAGATGAACGTGGCTCTTGCACGCAACACATTTGCTGTTGAGAGTCCCATTTTTGTTGGCATTTTCTGCCAAAACCACCTTCTGTGAAAGAAAATAAATCCAAAAATACATGATGATTACATAATCACCATTCACCTAACCCACCGAAAATGAGCCAAGTCCTCCTTGTTGTGAAGTACAGCGATTCAATTTTTTTTTTTATTTCAAACAATAATAGCATCGGGGCTGACCTGGGCAGCAGCTCTGGCCAACTTGGGTGAGGTCTGAGCTGTGAGGGTGGAAGGTAAATGTTTGTCACTGGTGTTTTTAGATATGAACGTTTTGGCCACCACTGGGAGATTCTTCTTCTCTGATGGCTCCTCCTTGGAGCCCTCTGCTGGCCTTTTTACACCTCCCACTGAGGAGAAGTTAAAAAACAACAACAACAACAAAAAAAAAAAAAAGCAAAACAGAACAAAACTGTCAACACAAGGCAGCACAGGAGAGGAACAGGATGCCTCAGCCAACAAAGAAATATAGAAGACTAAGAGCTAATTTAAAGCAGCGATGTTCTCACTTGGAGGCCGTCCCTTGAAATAGTTGTAGTACTGGGAGACATAGGTGAGAATGCTCAGCCTGTCAGGGATCCTTAAAGCCACCATGTCCTCTGCATCTAACAAAGCCGGGATCCCCAACTTCTCCTCCGCAACCTGAAAAGCCTGAAGTGTCAAAGAAAGAAAGAAATAAATACCCCACCAACAGCCATCAATTCCTGCCAAGACATAATTTAATGGTAGCGTATTTTGGGCCAAGTAAACAGATACTTTAACTTTAAAAAAAAAAAAAAATTATGTGGCATCCACTGGACACAAACACTCCCTACAATTACAGCATGTGTAAAAATGCCAGACAATACAACCTACTTTAAATAGAGTATTCTGTGGCTCGGCCCAGAGAGGTCTGAGGGGGGCTGCATAATGAATAGCAAACTTCCTGTGCGTTTGTATGGCGGGGTTGGGTTGGGGGGGGGGTAAGAATGAGGATAGAGGGAGCAGCATATCAGGGCATTGTTTCAGATCAGCCTGGACATGCTCATTAAATTCACAGCCGAGTCCTTCTGAATGCTGATAATACAGAAGAGTGCAAAACAAAAATGAAGACTGCGGATCTGAAAACTAAATACAAATCATTTCTTATTTAACAGCCAACACACACACAAAAAAACACACACCCCAGCTGTGAGTAACACGACACCATTCATGAAATATAGACCACACAGAGCCGCAAGAGTCATGTTCTCATGTTCCAGTACAGGAACAGTTGATCAAGACCTACACATAGTCGGAAAGGACTATTCTTTGGTTTTAAGTTGTGAACCAAGGAGTATATAACAGCAGTTGTCATTTGGGGACAGAGTGGAGGATGAAATCAAGGCTCATTCAAAATGAATAGCCCTCGGAGAACGCCTCCCCCGAGCTCTGGTTTGTTGCTGACACCGTCAGGTTCATCCAAGACAACGAGGAAGTTATACAGAGTACATACTGTAGCACTCCTCGGGGCTCGCTTCCCTCAGAGGAAGCCGGCAGAATGGAAGAGGACTAAATAATGGAGAGGTCCCCGGCTGTGCCGCTCAGGTCAAGTCGGGGTTAACAAAATATATTAGGTCAAGTGGACTGAGGGAGAGAAGGAGTCGGAGGGGAGTCGTGTCTTTGACTTAAAAATTTGGTGCCGTTCAAACATGAATGAATATTTAACCAATCTGCAGCACATTTGGTTTGTGGTGAGCGTTGCTGTCTTCACCTCCGAGTCTTTGGGGTTAATGAGGTAGATTGCTTTTCACATTCTGCGCGTGGAGCACAACGTGACAAAAGGTTCAACAAGCTGGTCAGGGTCTTACCAAGCTGTTGTTCTCGAACACATCCTCCTTTCTGAGCGCCTCATAGTCTCTGGGAAACACAAAAAGATACGTCAGGGGTGCTGGTGAAAACTCATTTAAAAACAACTTCTACTTCTGTTGGCTTTCCTTAGAAACAACAGACTATAAAACAGCTGAGCTCACTCTACTGGGGTCAGAATAAAATCCATTTCAGGTCACAGCTGATGGAGAAAAGTGATTCAAACCAAAGAAGTGAACAGCCCAAACACAAACTCGCCCACATTTTAACGACCCATTCCAAGCCTCATACTCACATTAAGTCCGGTCTGAACTTGTGTATGAGGGCACAAAAAGCCAGTCCGTTCCTGAACGAGGTCGTCATGTTGGTGATGGCCACATCTCTGTAGCCCTCACACTGGATTTTGCACCACTGCTCCAGAGCCTTGATGGCAGCCATGCTCGCCGATCAGCGCTCACTGCTGGTGGGGCGCGCAACAGGCGGAGAGGAGGTGGAGGAGGAGGTGTGGGGGGGGGGGGGGGGGGGGGTCAGTGTGGAGGAGCCGGAGGAAGGACCGGGATAAACAAAAAGGGTGTCTCTGCAGCTGCGTCCTGTTTCCTCCTTTCTGGCTGAAAGTGTGCAGCTGCTTCTGCTGGAGGTGGAGCTGATGGAGCCGGATCAGCTGGAGCAGGATCTGATGGAGGTGGAGCTGGATCTACTGCAGGTGGATCTGATGGAGGTGGAGCTGGATCTGCTGCAGGTGGATCTGATGGAGGTGGAGCTGGATCTGCTGCAGGTGGATCTGATGTGCGTCTCTTTGCGCTCATTACACTAATTGCCACCCACAGCTGATCCGTCTCTCACACCCCCCAAAGGAAGCTCAGCCACAAAGGTAAATAATAGATTTTCTGCTCTTTAGACTTAAGTAAGTAAATCCTGCAAAATGAATTGCAGAAACTTGATCCCGATCTAAAAATCCACCAGCTCAGGTGCATTTGAACGCAAGAATGCTGTAAAATCCAACAACAACAAAAAACATCACAGAGGTGAAAAACAGCATTCAGTCTCATATATAACAGTCAAATGTGCCCCCCCCCACCTCAGTACAGGAAGTGAAGTTCATGTTCGTCATTGTGTCACATTCAGAAATTCCCTCATGCTTAAAAACGACCCAAAAATAAAACCAATTGTGATTATTTATTGTTTCGTACAGTTTTTGCCTTTGTTCTTTTTGGCTTTATTTTTAATTCAGCTGGAGCTTAGAGGCGTTTTTGACCAATGAACCAGAGAAACTGGACTGGAAAATGACAAATGATGCTGCCGTGCTTTTGTGTGTTGAAATAGTCTGGTGGAATTTAATCCTGTTATCATTTCTATGTGGACATATGCAATATAAAATAATTCTATTTCATTAGAAAGATTGACGAAATTCATCTTTGTTTTTAGGTCCCAGGCAGGAGAGGAGGATGCTGTAGGATTTCTGAGGTAATTATACACCAGACCTGGTTATCTCAGCATGTCAGGATCATTATACAGTAGAGGAACCACTAACACAATCTGCGACATGCTTTTTTTTTTTTTTTTTTTTTGACCTCAGACATCTTTGTGTGGGGCCTAACAGAGGAGTAATTGAGGCCAGCCACTGTCATATGAGGACTCTGACCTAATTATCCCCCATATGATGGTGTCCCACAAAAATTTGGGGAATTCAGCAACTTTCATTTAGTGATTATGAAGAATCATGCTACTATGCTCCATCTTAACAAGAAATAAAGCAACAAAAATCTTCGGCCCATTTTTAAATGCGGTTTCAGATTTGACCTACTGACCTCGTCAGTGAGGGTTTGGCCTCTGAGATGAAGGGTGTAATTAGTGTGAGACCGGAGCTGAGCTTTATAGTCTCTGAAATGTGAGCGACCCACGTTGACCTCATTCGATTACAAATGCTGTCGACATGAATGGTTTATTGAATGTAAAAAAAAAAAAAAAACAAAAAAAAAACAAGAATGTGAGTAAAACTAAACAGTTTAAAGGTCTACAGGACAGCTATTGGGAGATTTATGATAAAATTACACTTAAAAAAATAAAAAATAAAAAGGCCATCTTTCCTGTTTGAGGACACCTTTATGCCCAGAAGGGGGCAGTGTCAGCCTGCACTCTTTCAGACAGTTCATCACTCCAAACCTGCACAAAAACACACAAACAACGCATAGCTGTATACACACATTATTGGTACCATTCCCATGCAATAGTATGACTCCATTGAATATATAAATTAAAGCTAAAATCAACCCAGAACTGCAGCGCATGTGCGCACTTCAGAACAAACAATTTTATTAAAAATTTACTTGGATTATCGCACACTATGATGGTATTAGTTGGTACAGTCCACTTGTTGTACTTCTGTCCTGTCAGATGGTTAAACATTACGTGAATTCAAACATTAGGAGTCTTAATCTGATGAGACGTTTGGAAGCGGCGTCTTCGTGTTTTACTTTTTTCCCCCACCTGAGTTAAGTGTGACGGATGCAGATGAAGACAAATCCATGGGATTATGAAACACTTTTACGTGCTATGTTTTCTGCGCAGGTATAAGATGTAATGCTTCGTCAATGGTGTCAATGCGATATAATCTGAATTTGTTTCTTTGGCCAAAACCAGACCAAGTGTGTTTAAAGAAAACTTTGTTCTAAGGAAGTCACAGTTATTGAATATGAATCTACTATAGCTGTCATTTCATTATGTTATCATTTTGCTCTTTCGAGGTACTTTGCCACCATCAATGAAAAGTCCATGGCAGTAAGTTTTTGATATGTAATCTACAGTTTCAGAAAAGACGGATATGGTTCATGTTATCTATTAACTGTAGATTCTTCATGATTACATTTGTCAGCTATTTCCATTGTTTCCTGTGAGGACGTGTGGCTGCATGCAGACATCCCGCCTGTCTGTGAAGGTAACCTGAGAGGTCAGGGATGAGCTTGTCAGTGGTGAAATCATTTATAAATGACTAGATTGTCAGCTCTGCCCTGACAGACTTAAAGGATAACATGGAGACATTCATCATTTTGTCTTGTTTGAGACTCCTCGAGTCGGCGTGGTCACAGTAAACAACACATTTAAGATGTGGTTGTGTGGTGGGGGAGGCTTGAAATAGCAAACAGGCAAAGCGGTGACACGTGTGTGTCCAGAAAAGTTTGGCGAGATGTTTAAAAGTTTCACTTAAATAAGAATGGGACTGAAAGATCACAAAGATCTTAGCTGGAATGTACTATTAGGGCTAAATTAAAGTATACACAAGATTTGTATATAACTTTGAAGGAAATCAATAACATTTTATTATATTCAAAATATTTTCAATAAAATCTAAATAATGAAACTCCTCAACCCAAAAAGGCCAAGGAAATACGTGTGGTGGTCTACACGGGGTTTAGCTTTTAGGTTATGATTATCTGTACAAACAGGAAGAAGGAAAAGAATCAATCACTGTGCGTGGCATCGGCTTCCTGTGTTTGGGACTGTGTGTCACCTCCTGACATGTTTACAGTGCTGTGGATTTCAGCCTCGTGCTCTCTGGCTTTGGCCCGCAGGTTTGCAATGCTGCAGGAGCGGAGCTCTTCAGAGCTCGGCCCCTCCGGTCTCTCCCACTTCCCTGACCTTTGACTCGCTGGATGCCTACGCCCACTCAGTGCCACGCTCGCAGCTTTTGTCCATGGGTAACTTCCTCCTTCCTGCCGCTTCTCCCAGCTCTCACTGTCGGAACTCTCTGAGTGCTGCTTTATACTCCTGCTCGCTTTCTCAGATGTCTCATCAATGTCTCTATTTACGTAAGACCCAGCACCGAGCTGGCCCTGGAGTTTCAGCTGCCGCCTCATCTTGGCGCGGCGGTTTTGAAACCAAACCTAGAAGCAATAAATATGAATAGTTTCAAAAGGTTAAAAACATATCAAAGCAAAAATCTTACGATTAAAGTTGGATAACAGCTTTCCCCAGTATCTGATTAGGGGAAATTAGAATCTCCACTTCTAGGGTCAGTGTTGTTCTGTGTACACTGAAGGAGTTGTTGCTCATTGTGGTCATTAGATCTCGACATGGTGATTCCCCCACAATGCAGTCCCGGTAACACAACACTCAGACTTTCAAAACAGAAAGACTGCCATTTTAAAAGACACTCACTTAATTTTAACAATCTCTGACACCTGAAACCTAATATTTGTTTGAATGCATTTTTGGAAGCAGCAAGTGGTGCAGATTCACAGTAGAGATACTGTAAATAAGAAGCATCTACACAGACAGTAAGGACAAGTGCCTGTTCCAGTGTCAGCTATATGTGGGCATGTGACTGCCGTTTTATGAAGATGAACATTGAACTTACCTTAAGTTATTTTAGATCTAATCAATCACTGTGATTTTTGGTACTATTGAGGAAGACTGTGAAAAGAACTGAAATAAGAAGCAACTCTGTTAGTTTGAATGTTAGTCAGCACAAGATGTGAAGCTGAAGCTCTTAACTTTCCTTTAAAAAGTGAATACCACGTGGATTGGATGGAGTGTGAGGTGGACGTTTTCAGAATGAGTTCAGTCTGCCAGTTACCTGTACTCTGGCCTCAATGAGGTCCAGTCTGAGGGCCAGGGCCTCCCTCATGAAGATGTCCGGGTAGTGGGTGGTCTCGAAGGCCTTCTCCAGCTCCTCCAGCTGCCAGCTGCTGTAGTTGGCGCGCGCACGACGCTGCTTCACTGGCCTCTGTTCATCTGGAAAGCACAGCGCGGGCGCCAATTACACAATCGCCAACGGGTGACAAGGAACTAATGGCTCTAGACTGGGTAATTAGTACGGCAATCATTAGACCCACTTTAACACTGCTTGATAATTGATTGTTAGTTACGAGCTGTTAGCCAATCTTTTGTAAACATTTACACTGCGATCAGATGGTGCCCACCGACTGTCTTAGAGACTGTTTTAATACAGTGCCAGTTTTGGCTTGGCAAAGAGACAAGTCAGTCTCGTTCTGACCGCAGCAGCTGTGGTCTGAACTCACCTGTCCCCTCCATCAGCGGGCCCATCCCGACGGCGTGCGTGGCCAGGAGCAAAGCTTCCTTGCATGGCTCGGGCTGGAGATAACTCCTCAAGGATTCGTAGCTGATAAAGGGCCCCGGGATCAGAATCTGAGGCTGGGAAGTCAGTGTGGTTGGGAATGCTGGGAAAAAGTGAGCTGCAGGTGAATGGAAGATTGCGGGCAGGAGAGAGGAGACCAGTTGCCCCGGGCCAAACATGTCCAAGCTATTAAGAGTCCAATATCAAGTGGCAGTCCAGCAAAAAGGGCCAGTTGGTCTCCTTATAGGGATGCTGGCCGGATGGTGAAATGCATCCCAACGTCCCGGAGTTTCAAAAAAGAAAAATTTCCAAGGTTCCGCTAAAATTACTGTCAGCTCAGCTGGTGGCTGGAGCTGCTGGTTGTGCCTCAGCGCAGGTTTTCAGCTGTTGTCAGAGGTGGAGGTGGTCTCACCTTAGCTTTCTGCGCTTCTCCTTCACTCCTTTTCCCCCCTCCTCTCCTAAGTCACATGACCTCCAAACAGGCAGCAGGATTCGGTTTCAAGAACTGAGGTGAGGAGCCGACCTGTGATTCATCTCTCAGTGGATAATGAGTATTACCCCATCCATGTTTGCTGCGTTTGTCGTTACCTTCCCAACCACACATGCCTCATACTCTGTTTCCCTCTCATCTATTAACATTATAGTGACAGTGTGCGTTTCCTCCAAATTGCTTTCTCTCTCCGTCTGCCCGGGGCAAGTTGCAACATCTTTGGCGTCTGAGGTTTCAAGTAGTGAGATGGACAGGATCTCAGTGTGTTTATGTTCATTAGACACGTACACCTTGAAGATTTGCCCGACACTTATCTGACTGGTTATCTAACAGTTGTCAAGTGTATTAAGTCAAAATTACTGCAAATAAGATTTAGTTAAAAAAAAAACAAAAACAAAAAACAAAACACAGGTGGTTCAGACCTGTGGGAAAACAACGCAGCAGGTTTCCAGGATCAACACCTCACACCTGACAACAAGGTGTCACTTGGACGCTTGAGTATTTTAATCCCTGTCAGTTATATCGCATGTATGTTTGATTAATATCTTTTGAAATTTCTAAAATCACGATGCTTTATTTTCCACATCGCCGACACTGACTCGAAGAAACTATGTCAGTCTTCCTCACAATTTGCAGCAGAGAACAAAAGGACACACCCACACACACAGCAAACACACACGCACACGCAAGGCAGGTAAGACAGGTGTAATAAATGGCTGACAACTGTGGAAAACAATACATAACAAAATTGTTAAGTTTAACGACGGAAAGTGCAGCTGTGCATTTTTGCGTTTTTGCATTTTTCATCAGTTTCGAAAAATGATATTTTTATGTCATCTTATGGCATATTTCTACTTGGAGGATGTTTTCGTATCACCATTGTTGTAAAGCATGCTGTAGTTAGTGTTCTGAGACAGTTACAGGATTTTTCCATCTCAGATCAAAGCGCACACATCAACACATTAGCAGCGAAGACAGGAAGATTATTAACACTTTTTTTTTTTTTTTTCTTTTGAGGAAGGCAGCTGTAGCTTAGTGTTGACAGATCTCTGATGAGATGATCGCCAGCACTGCCTGCGCGAATTAAACCCAGGTGTGTCAATTAATCTGTAGATACATATCACCCAGCAACGCACCTCACTAACTGCTCGCTGGCTCAGACGGCGGGCGAAAACACGCGGCTGTCAGTGTTGTCACCGCTGAACTGGCGGGGCTGAGCTGGCTTTGATCAGCCTGAGACCTCTCTGCAGGCGGGAGGCAGCTGGTCAGAGCTGAGGTGAGTCACAGGATGGTCATACCTTTACAAGCCGGGAGGACTGAAGCTCGCTCACCTGTGGCCCTTTCATCTGCACCTGTTCAAACACTACATTAGAGCTTTAGTGGAGGAAATAAACAGCTCCGGATTAGAACTTGACCGATTTGGACTCCTTTAAAGACAACATTTTAGTTAAGTTTATGTTTGGTGTCAAAAGAATTACAAAGATCCAATTGTTGACCTCTAATGCCTGACATTTGCTGATTTCATCATTAGCTTCCACCATAAAGGTGCAAAATGCAACTTTTCCCTTTTAAACTGTCTTAAAATGACCAGACTGATGTTATGTATTTTGTTCGGCTCATGTCATCTCAAATGGTTCCAGCAACTTTTATCATTACAGAAGTCTTTCATTTTAACCAAACGCCTTTTACACAGATGTCGGTGTCCTGGTTGTCTAACAGAAATCAAACTGACCCTTTATCCACTTTTGACACATATTTTCTGTTCTTGGTCATTTTTAAATACAGATTTTAACCCGATGTAGGACTTTAGATATTGGACTTCTGGATCTGAAGTTATCAGCCGAAGACGCTGAGGATACGTTTGTTGCTAAGCAGCTCACAAATCCGGAAGGGCACAAATATTTTAACGTGAAATTGCTTTATTCTGTACATTCGATTATATCATGTGATTATAACCGGGATAAGCAATTAGGGCAGCAGCGGTGAAGTAAACAACAGCTCCCATGATCCCATGCTTCTTGTCACCAAATGCGTGTAAGTGACGGACCCCATATTTGGGTTTAAATTAGAAAATACCGCATATATTGAATTGATATTGTAAATAAATTGGCTACCGTCAATGATTGATAACATAACCAGCTGATTAAAGACAATTTTTAGCCCTTAAGATGTTCGTGTGAGATGGAGAAGGACGGCAGACAGAGACAGAAAGAAATCATTTCTTGGGTTTGCAAGTCCTGCAGGGAAAAGGAAAATAGATTAAAAGTGTCTGGTTTGAGCTGCGGCTAAATAAACACTGTGTGTGGTGGGACTGACGACTGAATAGCTGTCTCCGTTTGTCCCTGGCACACAGGTAGTTACAGGGATTTCTGGTTTGTCTGAACGTAGGCCCCCCTGTTCCTTCACCCTCCCCCAAATTTCTGTGTTTGTCTATGTGTGGGTCCTTTAATGCCCATTGATCCAGATAATCAGGGACAAAATTGGTGAAAAACCAGTGGGGGAGGTTCTGACAGTAGCTTTTCAAAAGAGCTGCTTGTGGATAATTGAAGGAAGCATTAAGACAACAATAGTAATGGCTAATTCCGGGCTTTATTGGCCTCTCAGGTATTTCTCGCTCCCTGGATGACAAGCTGGCACTGGAGAGCTACAGCTAAAATGGCAGTCGGCGTATCATTAGCTGACCTTCAACTGCTGGGGCATAATGTGTGCTATCAGTTTAGCGAGCCATCAGTTCAGCCACCGTACAGATGGCTTTAGTTTGAAACGGACTTGTTTGAGCTTGCATTCATTCATTCATTGGAAACTCAAGGAAAAGGCCTCATCTGAACTTGCCCTCAAAAATCTCAGGTAACATAATGATTCTCACACTTGCACCTTCACTCAGCAATTTCCTGTGATCATTGTTACTTCATCTGTACACAACTAGGCATGGACAGACTCAGAGTTGCAGCCATGCAATTGTAATTTTGTGATATTAAAATTAGTTTGGAAGCCACTCTGATGTGTAAAGAGACGTTTTTTTTTTTTTTTGTTTGTTTGTTTTTTTAAATCGGAAAACGTAAAACATCAGAATTTAAAGCAGACCATGTTTACACAGTCTTACACTACAGTAATATTTTTGTGTGAACAATACATTATTAGCAAACAGGATGCAAGCCTCACAGAGCAACAGCACCATTCGTTGAGAGTTATGTTTGCAACCAATATTGTCCCTCGTTTGGTCTCTTCCCCCTCTGAAGGGAAACGTTTGGGTCTTTCATTGTTCTAAAATATTCACAAAAAACATTAGATTGTCTTTTGAAGTTGTCACCAAGGCTGATATTTCTGATGTAGACTTTTTTCCCCACTGGGAATTTGTTGCAGAAAATACTTAAAATGAGATGGAATTTAAATAAAATGATGTGGGCTATTAACCCTCTTTTTTTGCTTGACAGGCATGGCTGAAGTGGATTAACTGTCACACTCTGCCCTCACTGTGATAAGATACAATCTGACATAATGGAGATCGGGAGCACACCACATTATTATACTTTCTCCTCCACTACAATGGCACTTTAGCTCATAAAACAAGAGTTCTGCCAAATGTCATGCAAAGATGGATGATTATTGTCAGCGCCGCTGTCATGGGAATATATCTATCTGGTGTAATTTGCAGGCTGGAGCAGCAATGAGCACAGATAAGATCAATATTTAATGAAAGTGTAAGTGAAGCTTAAGGGTTGTCACTTAGGCCTCCGCTGTTAATGACATGTCACATTATCATTCTTATCGGATTGGGTCAATCTTAACTGCAATTACTGGCCTCATTTCTTTTTAATTCATTACAAATGTTGAATCATTTCTGTCTGTGCGAAAACATACCAGTAATATATTCTCCAGCTGCTTGCATATGCACTTTACTGTCAACCTGCACAAACCTAAAACTAAAATCTATTAATGGAAGTGAGGATTGCTGTAATTCAATCAACACACCTAAAATGTGTTTGCAACTTGGAAGAAAAGTGCATTTCATGGCTGAGGAAACCCCTATGCTTGGTGCCTCACTCTCCCTGGTAATAGTATCCCACAGTGAGCCGGCTGATTGTTTTAGTCCTGGATCACTGGCCATGGGATAAACCTGAGAGCCCAGCCTGCTTTTCATGTCAAACCCTTCAAGGGAAAGCGGCCACAATCCAAGAGCAATCACACTTGAGACATCAAAGTGCCAGCGAGGAGAGAGGCGAGAGACGGTCCACATTTTTTCCACGCAGGCCAAGTGCAACTCAAGCGTGGAGGAAAAGGAGATGATCTAAGGCGAGGGTGCCATTGAGAGGAAGACGGAGAGCAGACAGATGTGCACGGGCAGGTAGCGGCACATCAGGGCCCCTCCTATAGCTGAGACGCAGAGAAACCTCTGCTGGCCGCATTCCTGTTTGTTGCTCCTTCGCTGTCCACTTTAACAGTGGCAGGAAGACCTACCGACAAACATGTAACTCCCCTTTCAAACTGTATTCCACTTGTTTCTCGCACCCTCGTGGTTAAGGACAAGATGATGAAACATCGAAAAGCGCAAAACTGAAGGGAAAGGTAAGCTGAAGTATGGAAAGTACAAGCACCTCTTCTAGAGATGCCTCAGTAGCCTGACCTTTATGACACATACCACGAAACAGCAGCGTCCACGGTTCGCCTGCTGACATGTCACACCCCTCTCCCCCTCATTTCCCCGTCTCTTTTGCCTCTAAATGTCCAAACATGATCTTGAAAAATGTTTTCTGTGATGGACATATTATTATACATGGCACAATTAGATACTAATGCATCAATGCATCAGTGGTATTTCACTTTTAAGGGTTTGGCATTTCATCGGTTTAATCCAAAGCGCAAGGACCTTCAAAAGGTCTGAACATTAACTTGAAGGGAGGGGTTAAGAAATGATTAATAAGATAAGAATAGATGAAAAAAGAAAAAAAATTCAAACTTTCCTAATATAAAAAAAAAATATTTTTTTCCAAAAGGTAACAGAGTTCCGCAAATTGTTTCCCTTTGAAATGTACTTCAAATAAAGCCGCACAAAAAAGAAATAGTAAAGGATGAAGACCTTAAAACTGTTCCTGATTAAATGTTTACATTAATATATATGAAGATGTTTTATTACCATGAAGAAAAGGAACAAATGAGCAGTTGGCTCGTAGCAGCCGCCTTAGAGGGCACGCAGCCTGGTACGATGAATGAGGGCGGAGGTTGTTAACTTGTCATTGGTCCATCAGACTATTCAGGAGCAGCACAGCCCCCACCTGCCTCTTCCTCGTTGGCTGTCACTCATCTCTGTTCCGCCTCACTGCTGCCCAGCCAATAGGATGCTGGCGCCTGACCAAGAGCCCAGGCGGCTGAGACTTGTGCACTGAGCTGATTGATAACCATAAACAGAGCTGTCGGGGAGTTATAGGACACCATACAGGTGCAATTAACACATCAGACAGAAAGAGCATTGAGAGATTAGCAGGTATGGTGCATGATGGGTAAAGTGAGATTGGGATTACGTATGAACAGTTAGGGGAATGGATGTGCGAATGCATATTCATTAAGCAGGACTTGAAGGCATAATGATGGCTCAGAAGACAAAGAAAAGGGTTATTCCTGTCACAACAACCCGTTTTCTGTGGCCTGGATATATAAAGGAAACGTGGTTTTCATATTGTAGAGCACTTTTATTGCCACTTCGTTAAATTTTAAAAGAAAAGAAGAAGGGAAAAAAAAAAGCACTGCAATAACGTCGTCTGAGACAAGTAGCTTTCTGACCACATCCAACACTGTACCTCACTGAAAAGCGGTTCTTTCTAAATGGCAGATTCCACTGACCCACCAGTGTGGGCATGTCTCTCCCTCACTGAGGATCCTGAACCACGGTGTGGCTTCATCTCCATGTCCTCCCATGTAACAAAACACCAGCAGCAGACTGTGCTGCAAAATGGCCTGCCTGCCCACATCACGTCTTCAAAGCAGCCTTTGGTCTGTGTGATTGAACAATTACTGCCATGCTTAATTTACCATCAATAGGGGCATCCACTTTTCTGGCTTACCAGCATGCCAACACAATGTTTAACTTATCCCTTTGACTCCATCAAGAGGTTTTCGCATGAAGTCGGCAGCACTGAGCAAAACAACTCACACTTTCATGGCAAAATGGCTTCCATCACAGCATGTGCATTGCACCTTTAATTTGTCTGTTACGCCCCAGCGAAGAGCAAGCGTACCAATGACAGCTGTTTTCAGTTTTATCGGGATCCAAGAATTATTGGAATGAAATGAAACACCACGACTCGTCCACCACGACACCCCCGCCTCTCGCTCCTCAATCTTTTTTGAGCTACTAAAATGTTTCTTTTTGAAAGGTAATAATTGGTTTTTGTGAAATTTTTATTTTTACTATTTTATTATGAAACTGCTTTCCAATTAAACTGTGGTAAAATGTCTCCATTTAATAATTGAACTGGAGCAGTTAAGGGCTGAAATATTACCTGTTTCACTTTCTGCCAGTTAAAGCTGAATGAAAAAAAAAAAAAAAAAGATAATTTCCAAAAAGTGTTTTATTAAGATGGCATAACTAGGTGGCATACATTGTGTTCTTGTAACAGTAAAGCATCATGACTTTAAAGTATTCAACTGTTCACAACTATTCGGGCTTCTTATTTAGAGATTTTTCTCGATTGCTTGCAAAACATGAAAACGTAAAGATGGTGGATTACAAAATGTTTTGATTTTGTTTAAAGTTTACTAATGGAACATTTGAACAAAGCATTAAGTGGGTTTGTAAGGCAGCTTTTATCAATGTCATTTCATATTCACACATTATGAATATGAAGCCAAAACCACTTTCCAAATACACAATGACACTTGTGGTGCGAAACAATGTAAATGCTCCGAATTCGTAACTTCAGAAATGCAAAAAAACAAAAAAAATCTCCCTCTAAATTGAGCTTACATGCTTTCATAATATTTTGAGTTTTTAGTTTTTTTTTATTTATGATATATTATTTATTATTCCAATTTTGTATATTATGTGTTGTCTTTTACACTTTAAAAGCATCAACTAATAATGTCCCAGTTTATCTTTTTCAACTGGTGGTTAATATATTGTTACATTATCAGTTAAAAAAAACAATTTACATCCTTTACAAAGTACTAAATGAACTAATTGTGACTTTATTACAATAACCAATTTCACAGTTTTAATTATTACATTTTCATCTCATTTAGAGGGAATTTTAATACATTCTTTGAAGTCACTAAATCATTACACTGGTAGCCAACTGCTCACTGGAGGATCCTTTAATCTGAACCATTGAAGAGCCACAGAGTTCTGCCATCATCAAATTAGAGCCACATTTGAACTATAGGCAATTAAAAAAAAAAAAAATCTAGCTCTGGAATGCAGAGAGTGAAAGACACTATTTCCAATCAGATGTGAAGTTGTTGGCTTTGTTGTTATGTTGTTGCTTCCATGCGAAGGACTTTCATAGACTCTGAGATCATTGAACTGGTGTCAATTTGTCCGTAGATACCCACTAAAAACGCCTTGTGGAGCAAGATGTCTGCATGTTCTGGAGAGAGGGAGGGAAAAAGCTCTTTACATAACGCAGCTATGGATGTGTGACTTCAGTTGCATGCTTCATTAAATCACCTTTTTATTTATTTAAAAAAAAAAAAAAAAAACAAACAAAACCCTGCATGGTCATATGACATATAATCCACATCAGGCAAAGTGGTGACTGCTTCTTACCAGATCACTGTCAACATGGGACTTAAGAGTGTCTTACCCTGACAGAGAAGAACGTATTCTGGAAGATTCCTGAGAGCAGTCTGTACGACGTCGAAGTTGCCGCTGCCCATACAGTACATGAAAGTCGGCAGGAAGTCTGTTGCCAGGCTGAAGCACAGAAAACATCAGGTCAGTAAACTAATGGTTGACAGCGAGAGAAAGAGGTTTCGCATTATTCAAACATCTGGCCTTCTTTCTTTATTTGTCTGCACACATTTCCTCTTTTCTCAAGCACTTTTCTCCCCCCCCCCCCCCCCCCCCCCCCCCCCCCCACACACACACCCCAACCAAGTGCTGTAAACTTACCAGGGATTATTCTGCATGCAGCGCAGAGCCAAACTGAAGGCCATGTTCCGACACAGCTCCTCAGAGGAAACCATCAGTCTCTGTAGATCGTTCTACAAACAAAAACACAGGGTGGTGATGGGACGTATTACACACCGACAGGGACTACACTTGACCCCCCCCCCCCCCCTTTTTTTTTTCATGTGTCTGTCACTTATGACTCACAATGAAGTACTGGATGATTTCTGGACTCCTCCTTGACTTCTCATCAACCTCTGTCAACACTTCCAAAACATCTACAGCAGATGGTGGTGAGGAAAAAGGCTTGTGCATTACTCACTATGACGCAGGATTGATGTGTGTCATATTGTTGCAACGGTATGATAGCTACCTTCCACAGCTTCGCCTCTTGACATCTTTTTCAGGTACATTGTCATGTCAGCTGCACTCAGTGAAACTGAAGCGGATATGTTGACAAGGGGCAGAGAACCAGTGGACACGTCATCTGATAGAGAGAAAAAATATATGTCAAATATTAGTCTATAAGTCTATTCTATTCTGTAAGTCTGGTCTAGTCTATAAGAATGGACACTTTAGAATTGGTTGTGTATGTTGCTGTAAGGTGACTGCTTTAAAAAAAAAAAGGCTCAGCTTTGCTTACCATCCCTTTCTTCTGTTGTGATTTCTGCAGAGGCACTTTTAACTGGTAAAGTGAGGCCAGCTAGCAGAGATTTGAGCTGGGACAGGTCTGGGTTTTCTGCACACAGGCCCCTAATAAGGAGAAAGAGCAAAAAAAAAAAAAATAATAAAATAAAAACTTTAACAGAGCCCATTTTGTTTTATACTCTCAAAAATAGCTCACAGTTTAATATTAGTCACATATTTATTGTTCAAAAGATATGATCATCTTGATGGTACTGACTGTAAGATGTCAGAGTGCTTCTGCAGATAGGGAATGGCTGTGGCTGCATCATGCGTTATGTACTTCTGTGTGAACTGCAGGAATTTGTTGATGAAGAGCAGTGGACAACGGGTCCTCTGGAAGTTCTGTGAGAAGAAAGATGCAGAAAGGCTCATGTCAACCCTAAATCTTCAAGTGAAGATTTGAGCGTGTGTGAGCCACCCACCTGGAGGACCTTCATGAAGGAGAGAAGGCAGTCTTGAAGCGCCCTCTGGTGTTCGCTGTGGAAAACAAGTGGCTGCAGCAGCTCCAGGATGGCGAGCACGTTGCTGAAGAAGGTCATGTGGTTTTGCTGACGAAACTCGTGTATGTTCAGGTGAATGCGACCGTGGAGAAGACCTGCAATCATGGGCAGGTGTCTGGGGAGCAAAGTAAAACCAGTCAGCAGACTATATGTTTGGAGACAGAATGGAAACAACACTACTGTGTAGTTGTTCTGTTTTTATTGCAATTTCACCTGAGCAGAAGGACAGGGTGCGACACAGCCAGTTTCCTACAGGCCAGGTTAGCATCAGACACACGGCTCTCTGCAGATTTTGAGTCTCCTATATCAGCGAGCAGAGTGACGAGGCGATGCACCAGGACATCAAGCTGAGAAATGAAAATAAATGCTGTATTCAGTGTGGTACAGTGACAAATGTGTGGTTTTACACATGATATTTCAAATGACAAGTTAACAAGTACAAACCAAACAGTTCATGAAACAAGGAGGCAATGAATCGGATCTTCAGCACTTCAAGAAGAAATTCAAGATCTGTAAGTGATGATTTTTGAGCTACTCTATTGAGTCCTTCACTCCATATACTGCCACACGTGTTGTTGGAATGATTTACATAGCTCTTAAAAAAAAAAATGTATGCTTGTTCAGGACTTCAAATTGCTGCTATGTTTAATATGCTGTATTTTACAATTTGTGATATAATAAGATCAAATCTCTCCTGTTAAATAATGAACTCCAAATAGAAAGCCTTTGGTCTAAGACTCTTCTTTGTTCTCCTCACAAGAATATATTGAAATACTCACACAAAGGAATCTGCATGTAAATAAAATTAAAGTGTCTCAATTTTTTTTTTTTTTTTTTTAATTAGAAAAAAAAAAAAAAAAAGATTCGTGATCTGCCATGAACCCTCACCTTGCAGCTGCTGCCGTCTGCAGCCCCTCCACTGCTGAAAGTGCCGTCGGGCAGGGTGACGTGCTGGATGACCTCAGGAAAATGCAAATAGATCTGCAGCAGCAAGCTCTGGCACCGTTTACTCATTGCGCTGAAAGACAAAATAAAACAAAAAGCTAGGTATGCCGTGTGCTACAGCTTAAGGAGCAGCCACTAGCTGCAGAAACATGCCATTCACTTTAGGGAAAATACAAGCTATTATTGCCTCAGCACTGTTCAGCTGTCCGTCATAGAACCAGAAGCTTACTAACAAAGTAATCAAGACTGTAATTCTCCATGTTATTGAGTTGTGTAGCTTGAAGCTGTTTAATTGACAGTGACTGGTTGACCAGTTTTGTGTAGCCACAAAAAGTTTGTTACAGCTTTTTGACTCAAGTGAGCTTCACTCTTTAAGTGGCACAAAGATTATAGAGCAGACAATGTTCCCAGTTGGGTTTTGTGAAATTCACTTTCTCCGTCTCTTTCAACTGATTAGTTTAGAGCTGATATGAGACCACAGATTAGAGTGCACATTGAAGCACTTCTCCAGTGTTTCTGTCTATGAGCGACAATAATTAATGTGCATAAATACAAACTAGGCACATGAATAGCATAATGTAAGTCTGAGGTATTTGCCTTCAAGTCACTGCAGTTTCAGAAAATCCTCTTACTGGCTAAGGCTCTTGTCAGGCTGAAATGATGCGCTCCGTACTAACTGAAAAGTTTATTACAGCTATGCATTAAGCAAATCACAGCGACCTTGACCAAAAGTAAAGAGTCCGCTCTTCCACGTTCAATAGTTAGTGTGTAATTGGAATAAACACCAGCTTATCTGACAGCGAGCTTTCGCAAGAAGAATGCTTAACATACAGTCAAGTGTTTATCCAACACAAGGCCAAAGCCCTTTACTTTCAACATGTTTTTATCCTGCCATATTTTCACAAGCAACCATTTTACCAGACAAGCTTAGCTGTACTTAAATACTGTAATTCGGAAGCTAATTTTGCTTGACCTTGGCCAAAGTTTCCTCATTAAAGTGGTTTAATAACCAGAGACACATTCATGAAAGGAGGGTTTGCCTCCACAAAGAGTTGCACCCTGATCTCTGACAGCTAAGTCAGAGCAGGAATTCACAACACAGGCAAGTTTAGAGCTTCAGCCTTAATCCTCTTGGCTTCATTATAATACACTGAGCTTTTAAAGAGATCACAGTACAGACGACTTCTGCTGGTTTTAATTTCACACCAATAGACCTAATTATCGAGTTTCCCCTGGTCCACGGCATTGTGGCTGACAGAGGAAGTCTGAAAAGTTCATCTGCACTGGGAGGGAAAATCTAGTGCGATTTTTCCTCAAGTTTATCAGTACACCAAAATATGGGGGAAAAAATTTAATTACTTTCACTGTTTGGGCTGATTTGAAAGAATGCAAGGTGTCGAAAGGGATGGGCTAAGCATTTCTGGTGTACCTTAAACAATAAACACATATGTCTTCAGACAGAGAGGTTTGAAAGAGTGAAGATTAGAGAATAGAGGGTGAGTTTTGAAACAGTAAAACACAACAATGGCACAACTACACACCTGTCCTCCCATTTCTTTGCGCAGTTGATGAGGTAATCTGAGACTTTCCTGATGTTTTCTATATCCCCGCTGCAGTATGAGTGAAGGAGGGGCAGCCTGGACTGGATGAGGGAGCTGGAGGCCTGGTCCACACTGCTTTTGTCCTCTTGTTGTAAGTCCTGACTGTTCAGCTCTGACTCTGATAGGATCAGGTCCACCAGGCTGATGAGCTCCTCTGAACTGAGTTGCAGCACAAACTTCTCAGTTTTCTTCTGCATGACCAACATGAAAATCACGAGTTAAACATTTAAATAAATAAATAAATAAACAAACAAACAAATGCAGGGGAAAAACATCACATCTCCTGACTGTCTGCAGGTGGATTTATGATCTTACTTGTGGGATCTTTTGGTCGCGTCCTTGCCAGATACGTGGAATATGGCTGCACGCCCAAAGGAAGTCCAGGGCTGAGGATGGGTCCAGTCTGATAAAGGTTATGCAGATATTAAGTAAAAGTTCTCATTGTAAGTGAAAAGGATCTCATTATTATTATAAGTTCTCATGCATGTAATTACTAAAATCAAGTAGAACACTAGTTCAGAAAAAAAAGAAGTACTTGTAATCTCTGCGCTTGCTGAGAAGAGCACTGATACACTGCAGGAGGGTGGACCAGTTTGACTGATGCGTCAGCAGGGCTAAAAGATATGGTCTGTAGGCAGGGGTGCCTCGTGCCTAAATAGAAAACATTGTGAGGAAAGGACACATTAAGAACAACATGCAAACACGAGCTTAAACCTTGCAAGTATAATCACCATCAGCTGGCAAGGCTTATTTTACCTTGTTGAGGGCAAACAGCAGTTTCTGCTGAAGGTCCGGACACACTGATGTGACCTCGGGGTCAAGATGCTCCAGCCAGTCAACAAGCAGCCCAGAGGTCAGTCCAGACTTTGTCACCTCGGAGCTGCTGGCATAGGTCATACTGAGAGGTTACTTCTATGGAGTTGTGGCTGAACCATCTATTCAACGCTTGCAGTGTAAATCATCCTCAGAGAAAGGTATTGGACAATATACACAATTAACAAATGGATTATTTGATTATGTTGTGAGATATTCAATTGTGATATGTGATTGTGATATTCAAGCCGGTATGGTTGGTTTTGCATTTAATTTCACTGAAGAATGACGAGGTGATTTTTGTTTTTTGTTTGTACAAAAATGCTTTTGTTCGTTTTTCTGGAGAATATGTTTTGTAGGTGGGTTGTAGTGTCTGTGTTGCCAACAATGCACAATAAGATTCTGACGTAGTTTAACTACCATGATTTGAATATTGCACTAGGTCATACTGGAGTTTTGATTATATCTAGATTAGCTGCACAGCCCTAAATCTTGTATCTCGCATCCCAATTTCTACCATATACACTCTCTTCCATTTAGGAGATGATTTGTTGCTTTTAATGCTGCTCAGAATAACATGAAGAAAATGTGTCAGACAGTGGTGCCATGGTTTCTACACTTATATCAAGACAATACATACAAACAGACTAAGTGCAACCTTTCAATACGTCGCTGTGAAGTAAACTATTCTGAGACTTTCATGCAATGTGAATCAGTGGAGCCATTGTCAAGCTGCAAAACCAATTAAACCTTCCCGGACCAAATCCAACGGGAGTTTAGAACCGCGGGGCGACAGACAGCAGGAACAGTTTCCGTATTTTTGTCACAGGCAGCTGTGTTTGTCATTTAGTCCTGTCAAATAAAAATGTTTCTTGCATGAGTTGAGAGAGAAATAGAATTGCTGCGCTCACTTGTTAGAATCCACTTCCTTTTTCACAGCTCGCTCCTCGCCTTCCTGAAGCAGCAGGGAAATCACCATAGCAACAGGGCCAGCTGTCCCACTCTGTGTACCAACAGTCATCAACAGAGACAGTAGCTCCTCCAAATATGGCGACTTCACCTCCATCAGACCCTGTAACACTGGAAAATAAGATCTTGAGCTGCATGACCTGCATCCATGTAACAAACCAACTGTTAACAGCAGCTGTCATGCTTCAGTGGCAGTAAACTGCAGGAGCAACAATACAATGTATTATACAAAATGCTCAAAGCCTTTTAATTTAGCTCACATGATATATCAGATGACTTTTATTTCAAATCCTGCTGCTGTTTTCATCACCAAATCTAAAGGAGTTCCTTTTATTGTAACCTAAACTCTTAAACTCAAACTAAACTTGTCTTGTTTAAAATTTTTTTTAAATGGTTCTGGGAGTATTTTTAGTTCTAAGTGTTGAAATTCGTTCATACCTAATCATTCAATTGTTTGAACGTAATGGTTCCATTAATACCTTTGCCGATGAGCTCCGCTTCTGCATTACATCTCTCTCCAGCTTTCAGCATTGCAATTATCGCTCTTAGTGGCACTTCAGTATCCCTGCGATACGCCAAAGCCTCAGCCAGGTGCAGGAAACCTGTCCGCACTGCAGGACAAATACATGTATCCCTTATTTTTTATATGCAAAATGGAATAATGAGCATCTGACAAGAAAAAAAACAAACTGAGGTGCTCACCATCATTGTGCCTGTGTTTGTGAGAGTTCTGGCCAGCAAAAGACCTTAGCAAAGTCTTTAGTGGCCCTCCCTCCACTGTTGGGTTGTCTAACCAGATCAACATCTCAACAATGACCTTGAGGAATAGTGAGGAAAAAGTAATGTCCTGGGACACAAGGCGCTGGACAGAAAAAAAAAAACAAAACAACAAAATATTGAACAATTATTAGAATTCAGTGTTTGATGGATGAACATATGTGATGATATGCCAATATCCTGCATGCTGTACCTGGTAGAGGTGAAGTTGCCGCATAAGGGGACAGGAGAGGGCGTGGCTGCGGTGCATTGACATGACAATGGGTCCTGCGTGGGCAGAGGTGAGCAGGGCAGCAATGGCCTGCAGGAGGCGAAATGCCAACCCACCCTGCTGGACTTGACCCTGCTTGGCCCGCATCAGTTCTTTAGCCAGGGCTTGCTGCAAAGCCAAGGAGAGCTGGCTGGGAGGTGGACCATGCCAGCGGGGGTCAACCTTCAAAGGGAAGATCTGTAGGAGTAATGGATAAAAGAAACAGGTCAGTTTGGCACTGGCACAGTAGAATTTTGGAATAATTTTAACTTTTGTTTAGAGATTGTGTTCAACCCCAAGTTATCCAATGAGTTGAAAGAAAAAAAAAAATCCTACCACAAAGATACAAGATATGAAGTAAGGAGTTTATGACTACCTGAAGCAACATCCCAGTGAGATCATCTTCAGGTCCAACTGAAGGAAGCTGACTAGCCGCTCTCATCTTCACAGAGCTGTGAGGTGTTTCCACAGTAACTTTGGCTTTACTTGTTTCAGTAGAGTCTGTTAGGATGTAATAAGTACATTACATCATGGTTTATACAATTTGCATTCATTCATTCATTGTAGCTTTTTATCATTTGACATGTATCATTTTGCACAAGTATAAAAGTAAAGTGGTAAATCTTGTCAGTTAATATCAAAGACTAATCGTGAAATGTTATATGTAAGCTAGGTTGCCATATAACAGCAAATCACCGACCTCTTCGTGCAGGAAGCGATGAGCTCAGTAATGCATGGAAAGTGTGCCCTCCAGTGGCACCTCGCTCATGCTGCACCTCAACCAGGTGGGCCATATAGTCTAATGCAAAGAAAAAAAATATAATAAAAGAAAAGTGAAAATTCTCAAAAGTCTGTCAAATATTTCAGGAGATCATCTGCAAGAGACTCTTACGCTTGTCCATGATGTTCTGCTCAAGTGTCTGTGGATCATGGGAAACGGCCTGATCCAGGTACTGCAGCAGTTTGCTCATGCTGGAAACAGGGATGCCAAAGGACTGAACGAACAGCAGCAGCTGCTGAGGCTCCAGGTCATGCAGAGCTGTGGAAACATGTGCAAAGGTCCATTAAAGAGTATAATGAAAATACTTTTTTTGGTAAGTTGCATTTGTGCCTGTGAAGCATGAGAAGCTGTACCTGCATCAACCAATCGAGAAACCTCTGATCGGATCATCCTCAGTTTCAACCAGTCAGGCAACAGAAGGGCCTCCTCTGATGTGTCAACCAGGAAGGCGGTGGGTAAAGGTTTCTTGTCGGGGAACCAAATGTCCAAAAGAGAGTAGAAATCGCTCTCTCCTGCACGTAAAAAAAAAAAATGTACACAATTTAAAGCATGTTCTTTTGGAATGCAAACACATAACTTCAATATGAACAGGAATACCTTTGGGCGGTCCCAGGGTCAGCAGGATAACCATGGCGTGGACGACAAGAATGTGCATTGTAGCAGTCTCTCCTGTGGTCCAACGCAAAAATACCTGATCCTGAGATTCAGACTGGAAAAACAAAACAACACAGTTATGTGAATCCAAACTCATCTTCGTAGTTCCACAGTAAATGTGTAATGACAAAAAATTTGGGATTAAACTGCAGTCACTTAAAAGAGATAAAAGATCTGCGAAAATCCATCAGGTGACTTCGCCCAAACTTTGTAACTTGCCTTTACTTCAAGATTCTGGAGGAGACATAGAACACAGTTCCAGTACTCACCCAGCTGTAAAGATCCTCGCCTTCCTTGGTCTTCCTCATCCTCTTGATGTAAGTAGAGAAGATGGTGAGGAAAGCAGAGAGCACGGCATCCGACTCCGGCCTGGAGGAGTGTTTGGAGAAAAGGCTGTTCATGATGGTGGAGCGCTCAACAATCAGTCGGGCTATGTCCTGCAAGGCGCAACAAATACTTCATGTCAGCACTGCGCCACAAATAAAAAACTGGATGAAGAGAAGTATGTCATGCATAAATTTAAGCAACTCGCCGTGATTACCAGAGCCAGGTCATTGTGAGATGCCTGCTCCTCCACTGGTGCATGCTGGGACAGGTATATGAGATAGGCACTGATAGTCTGTGGATCTGTTTCCATGTGAATGGCCTTTGAGGGAGTGGACAGACGAGACACATGCTTCAAACTCCTATTCACTAATCCACCTTCATAAAATTTATATGGAGAGTTCACTGTTAAGTCAGACATCCACCTGTTGCAGAGCAGTGGATGTCATGCCCCTGACGCTGTCAAACAAGGGTAGCTTTGGGAGGTCTTGTAGCAGCCACTGATACCCAGGCAAGAGTTCAGCATCAGTAGAGTCTTCTTCCATGGGTTGGTCCCGCTCATCTCCATCCTTCAAGCCTCCTTCGCTTAGCACCAATGATAAACCCTGCATGCACATAAGAGGGACAGTTTTTTTAAACTGTAACATAGCGCTACTAGAGCATAAGTGATTTTATTTCCTGCTTCCAGCCTATTACCTTCATAGCTAGGACTCTGGATGCGACCTGAGAGGAGCTCAGACGACGCAGAAAATAATCAAGCACCTCGCATGTCGTTTGTTCGTCAGCCTTAGGACCTAACAAGAGATCCTGGAGACGCCCAAGTAGCTGCCTTTGCTTTTGTTGTCTCTGAAAAAGAAGTCAAGATAATTTAGGATGGCAAATGTAATTTGAGATTCTATATATTGTGTGTTAATTTGAGGACAGAGACAACTAAATAAGTACAGACAAAAGCTATTGAGAAAAATTTGAAAATAATATTTAAAAAAGGACAACTTAATTAATTGTCAACTGCAAAAAGCAGCAATAAGATAAAAACGTAATCATCCCACCTGTCGCTTCTTGGCCCTCTGCTCTTTGCTCTCTCCTTCTTCATCATCCTCTATTGGCAAACTGTCGTCTGCTGCATCATGTAGCAGGAATTCACACAGACACTGCACTGGAAGCACATCCAGGGACCCCTCACTCGACTGAACCAAATCAGCCAACCATGGCATGGACTGAGAGGAAGCCTGCGGGTGAGTGACAATGCCCCATGTTTTAAAAAAAAAAAGCAGTGGTATAAGATGGAACAGAGGATTTTCATATATGTTCTCTGGCCAATCTCAAGAGGAGAAGTGTGTGTTCCTGATTTCTCCATAATGTTTAATTAAGCTTTGCTGGGCACTGAGATGACCTGTCTCTGAATGATATTGAGCAGGAAGTCTGGGTTGCGGCTGCGGCAGAGGAGATGCCCCAGGCGCAGAGACTGGTTGAGGCTTTTTACTTGCTCCTGGACCTGTGGTGGAGGTCGACGAGGAGGACCCCTGAACACAAAAAAACCATTAGTTCATCTTCCAGAGAAACAAACTGTAACAAATCATTTATCTAGAGTAATGCAGGACTTAAGTTTAACTGACTGATTTGCAGCTCAATTAAACTGGGTGGCATATAGACAAAAAGTTGCATAAATTGATTGTTATGGATATGTAACATCTCCACATTGAAGCTCCAGCTCCCGTGCACAAATTCTGCTTTGGAGTAAATTCTAATGTTTTGACATATGAGCACGAAATGATTCTGCTATAGTGAATTTCTGTTAAGATACACAGCACGTGCACTGTGAAATCATTTCTCATATCTTACTGTGGATCCAGACTGGTAAGCTGAGACAACAGCAAGCTATTGCTCTCTGTGATGGTCTGTTTGGTGGAGGCAGCTGCCAGGTGGCTCTCAAAGGCCAGAATCTCTTGCTTCTCTCTCTGTGAGATCTGCAGCTCTCGGTTGATCATCTCTGTTTTTGTGTCCTCGTCCGCAACAGTGCAAGGAGGGTAAGTATAGTTACTGAAGACAGGAAGTTGAGTTAGTTCATGATCATCAGAAGGCTTGGCGTTACTGAACTCTGATAACCGTCACCTACTTCGTCATGACCATCTCCATGAGCATCTTTAGTGTAGGATAACCATCCCAGGCAGCCAGACCTAAAGGGGCACATTTATTAGCGTAAGACCTTTTTTATCAATGACTTAGAATATACTTTATACCAAATTTTATGAATGAAACATAAATTAGATTGTACCTATTCTTTGAGGATTAAATGCAGCCACCACAAGCAAAAGCAGCCACGCCTTCCAATAGAGTGTGGATATCGCCAAATTTGGTGGCTGGTACCTTAACCATTAAGAGTCATTTGTTATATTAGACTATAAACCGCATGATAAGTAGATGTTGGGGGGAAAAAAAAACAAAAACACTGTGCTGTACCCCGCAGGCAGCTGAATGTTCTCTGGGTGGTGGTATGTACACAGATTCAGCACCGCATCAATGAGTTGGATCCTCTCCACTCTCAGGACCTCCAGATCTGTTTAATGAGAAACAGTCAAGCATAAAGTCAGGAAGGTTTCAAACTGTTACAATTCAAAACATATTTGCTGAGGTGAAACGATAAGTGGTGAATAAGATGACCCGTGTTTGATTACTTAAAATTAACTGCCTGTTAAACTGAAGTAAATGTGTTCACCAAATGTTCAAACATTCCAAACACTTGGCACGTAACACAAACAGCTTTAACTGTGATCTTAAGCAGTCACAGACTAAGTAGATGTTCACACACCATCAGACTGAACTCCTGCGGCTCTCTTAACCAGGTGATCTGCCAGCTCCATTGCATCAGCCGGGCCCAGGGGCAGGTCACGAGACAGGCCGATCACTAGAATACGCATCAGTGTGTCTTCCAGCAGCGGTACCTCAGAACACAGACGCAGGAAGAAGCTGAGGGAAAACAAGAATGTCAGCATGCTAGAAATGAAAGCTGTAACAGATGCAACACATGGAGACTCACTTTCTATCACTCTCTGGAGGCCAGTTGTCCCACTTGTAATATGTCTCAGGTTGCTCGGTGAAAAGCACTTTGTGAAGGCTGCAGACATGACAGAAAAATTAGAGATAAGTTTATACATATGTGAAACAATAGTTTACAAACTGCCCACATGCATACAGATACCAACCAGTGAACATAGTCTTTTGCACCGACTTTGCTGATGGTGGGAACCACAGTGTGAAGCCACCACACGGCATCTCTCTGTATGGCAGCTATCTGATTTTGGAAGGACCTCAGAACCTCCAGATCTGAAACACAAAAGGCAAATACTTAACTAATACCTTTAACGCTCTACGGTTAGTAAACATGCAGTGAGAACTAAAACACAGCACTCACTCTTCTTCTCGCCTTTGTCCCACGCAATGCCTGCTTCTTTGACCTGGGCAGTGATGCCCAACATCATGGAGACGGTCAGTAAATCCGTCACTTGAATAACAAAACGCTCCTACGAGAAAGGGAAGGATAAACAGCTCAGAGTCAAGTTTGAACGTGGGACGCTTACAGTTAAAGTTTGGATCTACTTACTTTGAATTCCATGTCCACATAGCTGGCCTCTTTTCTCTCCTGCATTAAACCAAAGCAGAATGACTGGAAGTTAATCTCATGCTTGGTTTGCTTGATGATCTCTCTAAGCAAAGCTCTGGAGGCACGGAGATAATCATCCTTATTTGTAAGCAGGTCCTGGAACACCATCGCCAAGAACTACAAGCATGAACAGACAAGACAAAAACAAGATGACTAAAACAAAGAATTGAAAGTGAAAGCAGGTACTAATGGTGTCCAAAATAACATTTCTACTTTAAAAAACAAATCCTCTAATTGCACCTTTGGGGCCTGTTCAGGGCTGTGCTGGAGCACAGTATGGAGGACTTGCATATTGTTGGGATTCCTGGCATTGGATAGCTCATTGAAGATTACCAGCTTCACCATCGTGCCAAGGTTGTCTCTGTGTGCGTTTAGCAGCTCCCTGGAGAATCACATCTGGTTAGCGCGAGTCACCCTCACCATGTAATAAAAGAGTAAGTAAAGCAAACCGAGACATCACACCTGACACACAGCATGTAGTGGTTGAGGAGGACTTTCGGTTTGAGCCTGATTTTGATCAGGTTGGAGATCACCTCCATGTCATCTGATCCGTGGGTGTTGCAGTTCATGCACAAAGACATGAGAAGGTCTTGGGCTGGTCGAGTCAGCTGCCCACACCAAAAACAAAGCAAGTGAGGTCATACTCATTCAGTTCAACATATATCCATTTCGTTTTCACAGTGTGGTGGGGAGGTGAACTTAAATTATATATAATACAGCTCTAAACTGCAATAGTTTTTTTGTGCTATCTTTTGTAAATCACAGCTGATACACAGGGAATGTTGTAGCATAAAAATATCTTGTGATGTTGGTGGTGGTCCGTTTATATCGATTTTTATGGGCAATTGCCTGCTTCCAGTGACTTGTCACTACTGTGATATAAAGCTTTGCAGCTGTTGGTTACACTTCTCACCTTTGGGTTCTGGAGCCACATCTCCAGCCTCTGCACAGCCATGAGTCGTGCCTCTTTGTAGCCGCAGGTGGCCGTGAGCAGACGCAACAGATTTCGGGACACATTGTCCATCGGCTGCCTGCGGTTCAACTGATCCCTGAGGACGTCGAGCACATAGTCTTCCACACTCTCTGCCAGTTCATCATACCTACAGGACCCAAAAGGGTGAGACAAGAGGCAAAAAAATATGTCCCGGCATTTTGGAACTGTTTTTTCTGTGTAATTCATAAATAATTTAGATGTGATAACCTCATGAAATATTTAAGTCTTGTCATGTACAGTAAAAAATTTTAAGCTGAATTGTATTCAAAACTAGAAAAATTCTGTATCATCCTTCACACAAATGTGGGTAGTTTTCATACCTCGGCATCACCTGCCCCTCATCCTCAGGACTCAGTTTTTCCTCTGCTATCAGCAATTCCGTCTGACTGTCATCCTCATCGGGGGTTGAGGGGTGGGGGCTGCTACCTAGAAGCACCAAAACCATTCAACACTTGTTTTCTGCATCAGCAATTCTCATCCCCACCTGCCCTGATGTGTGTGTGTGTGTCTCTCCTTGATGTACTGCACCTGCACTGAGATCTCCTCCAGCACGGCCGGTGTCAGCTTGCAGCAGCATACTCTTTGGAGGCATCTTTGTGCCAAAAGCAGTCTGGATGTTGTCAACAAAATTCTTACAGTGGGAACTGTCAACCCAGATTCTTTCCCCAAGCGAGTCCTCAATGTACACCTGCAAACAAATTTTAAAGGTTATATGTGGCTACAATAAAAAAGAGGACTAAAAACGCTTAAAAATGTATTGTTTAGGATGATGATCCTCACTTTAACAAAAATCTCTGGCCAATTCTCATCTTCCTCATAGGCTGCCATCAGCAGATTGCAAGCAAGAACAGACACCAGACTGTTCCCCTTTGCTTTAAAGTTGATAGAGGCATCACGGCGCAGGAGACTACACAAGGCCTGGTGACCAGAGAAAGTGTGAGATGAGCAGGCAAGTATTTCAAATCATTGTTGGTCCAATTCCAACATCTGTGTTATAGAAAAATAGTTACTTTCAAAAATGTTATTTCAGAGCACTAATTGTGAGATGTACGCAGGCAGTTGATTATCTGATAACTACTCATTCCTTGTGCTAATTTGCACCTCAATAATTCCTTCAGTAGCAAAAACATTGGGCTTGATTTTGGCCAGGAACATGAGACTGAGATACAGCGTGATGTCAGGTTTGGCTCGGTTCATCTTGAGTTGTTTCACTGCTCCACACAGCAGTCCCTCAATACGATCATCATTTCCCTCAGACTCCGCAGCTTCGATCTCATCCAGCAGCACTGCCGGTGACACTAAGATAAGAAGAGTTAAAACTTTACTTGTAACTGAGTGTAGGAAGGTTTACAGTAATTTCTATGTCACACTTAACATATTCTCCATAAAAACACACAAAGCCATTGGTTTACCTTCAATAGGTACCACTGATGGCTCCTTTATTGAGGGGGATATTGCCCTCTTGTCCACAGCTGCTACATCAGCAAGTCTCGCCAGGGCACTCACAGGAGGGGTGGTGGATAGTTTGGGGCGCTTGGCAAGACTGGACAGACCCGATGAGGAGGGCAGAGTGGAGGAAGTCTCTCTCTTACGGTCGGGTGGTAAACCAGTGGATGCTGGTTTCAGAAGAACAGCAGGGGCTTTGGGTTCTCCACCCTGGCTCTTAGATCCGAGGGCGATGAAATCCCCGGGTGGGGGGTGCCCTGAAAATAGCAGACATCACAGTAGATTGTGACTATTATTCCTTTTGTTTTACTGTAACATTGAAGATATGCTGGGAAAAGAACACAATGAGAAGACTGGGTTGAGCAACAAACCTGATGGTTTTGCGGCACTGGGTCGCCTGAGAGTTGTGGGTTTCGGACGATTCATTTTGACAAAGCAGGTCGAGCAGGTGTCATCACCAATTCAACATCGACCTGTGTGTTCAAAAAGACGCAAAACAACACAATTAGCAAATTTAGCGCCCTTATTTAAAAAGCTAGCATCGTCCAACTAATTCCGATCACTCAATCAAAAAATGTCTCGATTGGCATTATCTCTGCAGATGAAAGTTTATCGCACGGGCTTTCAGCCCGTAATGGTGAGTTGTGCTTTTATTTAAAGCTCTAATGAGAATTACAATAGCGGGCAGGGGTGTGTGTGTTAGCATCTTCAATTAGCCTACATGTCTCAAACACTACGAGCAACATAACTCCTAACAACAACAAAAAATAAATAAAAGAGTCTCACTTGTTTAAAAGCTTCATAAAAAAGCGAGTCGTTATCAATCTGAACGCCAGTTTACAACGATACGTAAGATTGGTGCCGCTAAGCTAACAGACAGACTGAGCCATTGTAGCTCCGTCTTCTTCTTCTTCTTCTTCTTCTTCTGCTGCGGCTGGTTCTTCTTCTTCTTCTCTGAAATCGGACTTGAGGCACACACTGCCGCCGATTGCTCGGAGGGTGCAGTTCAGCGAGTCTGTTTTATTTTGAAATTCTTTACCGGAAAAAAAAATCTCAACGTCGTATATCAAGTGAAGTTGACGTCAGCAATAATAACAACAATAATACGTTTATGATAGGCTACGTGTAATAAAAGTGCATGTTTTGATATTGCCTTATTCTCATAAGGCTAGAAGTAACTTGTTCAACTTGTTCATGTAGATAGAACTGATTACTACCATGACATCAAGGAGTTGTATACATACATATATACATACATATATATATATATATATATATATATATATATATATATATATATTTTAAAATGCTAACCAATTTCAAAATATTTCTTTCAAAGCCGATATGTCCCGTTGCCTCACAGCAAGGTTCTGGGTTTGATTCCCGGAGCCTCCATGTCCTCTGTACAAAGGTGAAATGGTGACTATGAATGGCTGTGTGTCTCTTTATATCGACCATGCAACAGACTGGTGAACGGTCCAGGATGAACCCCACCCTGGACTATTTCCTCAGTCTGTCTCCTTATAAAACACCCAACATAACATGTTGATGTGTCACAGGAATACCTCTAGTTGGGAGACACACTCGAAAGGAAACTTCATGTAGAAGTGAAAGTACGGTGAATTAGCAAGTAAAATTTCACAGCTTTCAAAGGTGAAGTGTGCTGTGTGTCTGGGATGTGACATTTACTGAAGAAGAAATTAGACATCAGACATCAACACAATGAGCTCACTTAACCCTCATCCATGACTCAGTTGTCTCATGAGGTGTTGCATTTTAGTGGTGGTGCAATGCTGAGAATTGGACAGAAGATGTCATCATTTTTGACTATCAGATGCTTCAGAGTAACAAGGTTCAGCCCATATTACTAATATCAGGAAATTGCCACAATCATCATGATTTTTATATTTGTCTCTGTTATCCTTCCGACTGATTATGATTTTCACATCAGTAATAGATTAATAGAGTCGGTATTCATGATGCTGTTCTTCTATACTAATTCTATACATGGTATAAGGAGATTTATTAAAACATATTCAGAGTTGGGAATCAATCAATAGCTGTTTTTCTACAAAACTAAAGAAAAGCACCCCACTAAAATAAAACCTGGACTCACTGCATTCATTGAATATGTGAATTACAGGGAACTAGCACAAGATGGCAGCAATCTCCGGCCAACTGTGCTGAATTATTATCAACTCATGTAGGCATGAGTTGTTATCTTCACCGAGCAGAATTTTAAACTCCTAAATACATAAAAAAAAAAAAAAAAAAAGATTAAATCCTGACAAAAAAATAATGGCTCTCAACAGAATAACCCCTGATGCTAAAAGAATAATATCAAAATTTTGCCAAAGACTTGAAAAAGAAGCACAGCAGAAGAGCCGTAAAATTTAACTAAAATACTTTATGCCAAACTGCAATGTAGATTGAATCTGAAAAGGAATAACGTGCACATTGTTTCAATCTGAAGTCATCTGGAAAACTGTAACTCTGATACTGATGAGTCATACACTGAAACAACTTCAATGCAACATTTCCTGAGAATTCACTGTGTATGTTTTCACTGCAACAATCGTTTTTATTCTTTACAATTGCTCATGCCCTGTGGACAGTGACATAACAGCACCAAAGGCTCTTCTATTCTTACCACTGTCCGTGTCTAAGTCAGCAGTACTGATTTGCTTATTCTTTGACTATCATGTATAGACATCGTTAACTCGACTACTAAGACCAAAAAATCATGCTACTTGACTGCTGTCTTCGAAAAATAGATAAAATAAAATAAATTAAATATAAATATATATATATATATACGTATGCGTGTGTAGTAGTAAAGTTGGTGGTGGTTTCACAGATCATTGGTGAATGCCAAGCTTTAAACAGTCCACCATGGCGGGCTCCAGCAGCTGCTGCCACTACTACTGTAACTCCACCATGTTCATTTCCATGCAGCTCCTTCCAGCTAGTTACGTAAAGTGTTTTCATACAAAACACATTTCGGTGAAGTCAGTGGAATGTTCAGACGGTGTTCCAAATTAAATCTTGTGTCATATGGGAAGTCGACAAATGTGCAAAAACAATTCTTTGACTTTTGAAATTACGTACATCCAAAACTGTGCCAGAGGCTGCTGTCTAATGTGTGAGGCATTCTCGGTTAGCGGTTCCTTGACACTGGGAAAGCACTCGGACGGAGAGAATATGACATATAATGTAATATTTTCATGCAGTGGGATTTTATTTTGACTGACTATGAAATAGAAATGCTTGCGTGGTCAATATCAACCTTTTACTCGCTAATGAGTTGGAGCATTTGGAGGGAAGGAAAAAAAGATCCCTTTACAACAGGGGCCCTCTTCGTGCCAGATCAGATTTCTGAGTTCAACAGTCTGAGTCTCAAAGAAGCAAGATTAGTGACTCAGTGCTACTTCCTGTAACCCAAAACGGTCAGAAAGAACTCAGACCCCACAGCACGCTGAGCTGACGAAAAACCCCGACAAGTCTGCTGTTTTTGTTTTGCTGGACACAACGAGTGTATTTCAGGTCATCTGTGTACACCACTGCCAGATGGAGAGTAATTGGGTGGTGTGGCATTGACTGAGCAGCTGGATGTCTGACTGATGGTGAAAATCAGTGTTCATCCTGCTTTGAGACTTTGTTTCGCAAGCTTTTATTTTTCTTTGCTGACTCCTGGAATTCTTCAGACAACAGAAAACACACCCAGAATATAACCAATACTAGTCTTGTTTCGGTTCCATCGTTTATCTTAACTCTGCGTTCCTAATTGTATTTAGTTTTACTCTTTACACTGTAATCTGATCTAATTTATTTTCATTATATCTCGTTGTATCTCAAATGTCAAAAAATAGAGTATAATCCAATCAAAAGCCAGCTCCTAAAGTAATCTAGTGTAATCATCTTTATTTTATAATGATTTAATTTCATTGTCATACACTCTCACCTCTACTAAACTCTATTGTAATCACACATGATCTGATATGATATAATCCTGTGTAATTATGTATATACTTGTAATTTATATACATATTTTGGTGCTCTCTCTTTTCAACTTAAATGCTCTTTTACTTAAATTAAAGTGTGTGCCAGTTAAGACAATGTCTTCATCTAATTTTAGGTCCAATTCGATGAAATCCAAAATCATCTCTTTTGATCTATTCTCTTGAAATCTGAAAAAAT
Organism: Echeneis naucrates; assembly: GCF_900963305.1. NCBI lineage: Eukaryota > Metazoa > Chordata > Actinopteri > Carangiformes > Echeneidae > Echeneis > Echeneis naucrates. The sequence goes on from NC_042518.1 coordinate 4,895,536, forward strand.
TGCTGCTTGGTGCACTGCTTTGCAGTCTTCGGAAGAAATTTGGTTCCCCGAATTGCGCTTGTTCGTTGCAAGAGACACAAAAAGGAAACTGTGGGGTGTGTTGTTTGTGGTCAACAGAGTAATAACACAAGCTAAACATGCTGCATTGCAGATGAAAGCGCCAGGCCCGTCAGCTCTTGCAAAAAAAAAAAAAACGATTCCAAATGTGTTGTGTCATTCCAGGAAAGTTTGAGTGAAAATAAATTTCACTCTCCACTTTAGCTCAAGGTCGGCCTTTGTAGCTTGTCCTTAAGGGTAGGCCATTAGGCTTGTGGTTCAGAATAATTAATATTAAAGATCTTTTGTCTAACAACAACTCTATGAAGAGCACCAAACAAAAGCCGTTCTTTTGCCTAGACAGTCACACTATCAAATTTAACTCTACAGTTTAGTCATACGTCATCTAGTAGTCTGAATTTGTCTGAAGGTCAAAATTACATCATCGAAGTAATATGTGTGACTTTATCTATTGGCCTCTTCGTTCCCTCTTTTGCTTCTCCTTTGGCTAAAAATAGGACTCCAGTTGTACACATTATCATGGAACAAAAATTACGCAGTGATTTTTTCTTGAAATGGTCCTACAGAAAAAAAAAAAGTCACCTTCCAGAGAACTGCATGGTGACAATCAATTTATGTTGATGTCTTGATGACAGGCATTAACATTTTCGCAGCTGAATGATCTCTCTGAGTTCACCATTCAGTGACAGAAATGATAATGTATCGTGTAGTCTGTTATATTTCACAACCATCTTTAATCAAAGTGAGGATAATAAGGGCCTTATTTCATCACTATGGGTGCACATGTTCACTATTGATGAATGTTCATCATATTTCTCACGTCACATCTTAGCAAATCCCACAAGCTTAAGAAATGTCAAAGGTAAACAACACTTTCACTCATAAACTACGCTACAAAGGGAGCTGCGTGCCTGAGGCAACATTTCTTTCACATAATAAGTCTAGTCAGCGAGAAAGAATAAAAGGAAAAGTGTATTTTCCTCTTCTTTTTAGCCATTGTCTTCCACTGTGTAACCCGCAGTGTTTATGGTGTAAACACTCCTCATCTGTTTTTAACAGGCACCAGAGTCTGAGTTAACCTCAAAGCCGAGGTTCTCCTATATCAGAGAAGTGAACTGGGGAAACCCTTTTCCAGCAAAGCCCGTAAAAGGCCACTGACTTAAGATATTTACATTGAATACTTAATTACCCAGAATAGCCCGTGACGTGACTGGACTGGCAATAGTGCAGTTAAAATAAGAGAAAATCCTGTGACTGCTGGGCTACTACGGCACATACTTTCCTCGGGAAAGGAATGCTGCTCCAGAGTCAGACGAAGGGAGGAGGCACTTTTTCCTCCCAGTTAATGCACATTTTTTGAATCCCCTGTAGTGTAGACCTGACCGAGAGAGAGAGAGAGAGAGAGAGAGAGAGATTTATTATTATTATTATTATTATGCTTCTCTTGCGTTTCTATTCATTTTTCTCTTTATTGTATTATATTTCTATTGCTGCTTGAGATTGTCCCATTTTTATCCTATTTTTTTTAAAAAGCTTTTTTTATTTTTATTCTATTTATCTTTTTCGAAATATGCACATTCATTGTGGACATCAAAGAAGGATTTCATTGTACAGGGAAACACATTTCTTTACTGTACGTATGACAATAAGCACTTTGAGTCTTATTTATCTGCTTGCTTTTATTTTTGTTTGGTTATTGTTGTTGTTGTTGTTGTGACTTTGTACAGACTGGTTTTGTAAAGTAAGCAAAAGCAGTCGCCAGCAATATCTATCTTCTATTTATGGGACCCCCCACCTTCTTCCCCTCACCAGCCCCCCCCCCCCCCCTCCCTTCCCAGACTGACGTCAGCAGAAAGTTATTTTCATGAATGGAGGGGGCGGTCACGAGGAATCGGTGACGTGAGTGCTTGCGGAAGCGGAGCGTGGAATGTTGGTACATTGTTGTTGTTTTGTAGTTTAATTTAGTCCGAAGATCCGCCGCCGCCGGAGCGCCGGACAGCTTACCGCTTCTCCTCCGTCTGGGATCTACTCCACACTTTGATTTTATTATTATTATTATTATTATTATAAAAAAAAAAACCCCACACATTCCGGTCCGGTCCGGCCCGTCCACAGAGGTGAGCTTGTTTCTTTTTTTTTCTTTTCTTTTTTTTTTTTTTTTAGAAATGTGGAGATGTTTTGACGTTCCCTACCAAACTCCTAAAGTTTCTCACGGTGACATGTCGGGAGATATTTATTGCAAAGCGGGATTTATGAAAACGCTCGTCATGTTGGACGTGTAGACCTTTTTTTTTGGGGGGGGGGGGGGTTTGAGGGTTGATCCCAGTTGGGATTGTTGTGAAAGTTGCTTTTGACTTTTAGATTGTTTAGTGCGGACACGTGTTGTGTTGGAGTAACATAACATAACACAACAACCCCCCTCCCCAATCAAAAAAAAAAAAAAAACAAAACAAAACAGCTTGTTCTTAGAAAAAAGCGGCGAAAATAGTTCTTCTAAAATTATTGGCTGACTCATTTCTACTTCTCTAATTCCTATTTTAGTCTAAACTGACGGTTTTAACGACCAAAAGGAGCTCAGGAAAGTTGACCTCGTGGTTTATTCAACACATTGAATGAAAGGTTTATCTCACAATGTTGCTTTTTTTAGATTAAAAAAAGAAAATCGACGGCAAAGTGACAGGAATAATGTTACAGCCCTGAGCCCCAGTGACTGGAAGATGTTGGGGTAAAATGTGCTTTTTGTTTGTTGGGGATTCTTCGTAGCGACCCTCCGATTAGTTTTGGGGGGAATTGGTCGATAAATGAATTTAAAAGAGGCTTTTTTTTAAGGAGGGGGGGGTACATATTAGTTATAATTTCCATATTCTCCTCTTAATTCTTGCGCTGTTGCTCATTTCAAGGCGGGAGTTTCTTCATGCAATGCAAAAAATAATACCAGCCTACTTTTGACATTGGAAACAACACGTGGTCTGCATTTTAGACATGTGGGACAAAGGGCACGATGGGAAGTCAGACCACCAAGGCTGACTGGCCTACACAGGAGAAACAAGCAGTCACCAAACAGCCGGGGGAGTGCATGTTTCCACAAATACTCAATCACCCAGGAGGAAAGAAATGTCTTTATCTTATCTCAGAGTTTAGCTGTGATTCCTGCTTCACGTAAATCTTCTGATTTAAAGATAACAGAATTGGAGTATTTCCTATTAATAGCAACATTTTTCTTTTTTTTTTTGTATCTCAGAAACACTGCTGCTGCTGATCCTGTTGTTTATCCTGTGTCCATGGACTTTTGAACTCTTAAGATCATCGTGATTAATAAATGGAAAATATTTGTCTTAAACTAACTTGTTCCACTCAGTTGGTCACTTGTGCCCCAGGGGGCTTTTCTGATTCACTGTTGTCTTTGGTGGGTGCTACAGTGAGTGTTAGTTTCAGACCCCCCCCCCCCTCCTCCTCCTCCTCTCCTGTCATGGGGCTACCATGTGGTTAAATCTCCAAAGTGATGATGTGTTCTCTGGATAGAGAAGTTACAGTGGCTGACTCATTTAGCCATCGCAGTGAGCGTGTGTGCGTGTGACAGTGACAAGGCACATTGGGAGAAATTCCCATGAAGACACGGGACACAGCTCAGTTGTGCACCATTCTTCATTTTGCTGGTCTGTGGTGATTAATCAAAGTGACACAGAAGGCACAACATTTTTGTGGTGGCGGGGTATTGTGAAAGTGAAATAACTGTGGTTAGGTTTGAGATGAGTCACAGGACGCACGTTCGCTGTGGCGTGTTTTGCTCTTTTTACTGGAAAAAAAAAATATGTAGGGTTTTGATTATTGACTCTGGAAGCTGGTGAGTTTACACACAGTCGAACATGCCAAGCGGAGTGTATACAGTCTGTTGTGGGTTTATTGTGTCTGAGGCTGCTCTGTCTGCCACCCACTGTGATTTGCATCCTGTCTTTTCCTCCTTTCCTGTCAGCGACTGGATCCCAACCTGCTGATTTCACCTCGTTATGGTTCAGCTCACTCGTTTGTTTATTTTGTGTAATCGTGTTGTTGTTGTTGTTTTCTTGGGGAGGAGGAAGGTGAGGTGGGGGATTCCTCGTTGCTGACTTGCTGATTCAAACGTTGATCCCTTTCCTTGGAAACTTTCCACATTCCGACACGACTCAACAAACTGCAGGTTGACAGCAAAACGCAAACAAACCCGCGACACCATTCAAAATGTGCGATCCTGCTTCCACATCCGGTTACGCAACTGGTGGAGCCTGTTGTTTTGAAGGAGACTGCGTGCTGTAATATTAGAAATGTTTTAAACTAAAGTTGTTGGTTTGTTTTGATGTGTCAGGCTGAAAAATGTCAAATGTGATGTAATGTAACTTCTGGAGGAAAGGGGGAGGGGGGGGGTGTTAACATTTCCCCTATGCTTCCCATGTTTTTGTTTCCCAGGTCGTAAAAACTTGCACAGGTATGTCTTTTTTGCATTCTTGGCATTTCTAATGTCCCAGTGTCCCTGTCTGGGAGAATATCTCTGCTCAGATAATTGCTGAGCTCTCCTCCCTTTCCGCACAAACGTTCCGGCGCTCATGCCAACCATTTCCAAGGTTCTCTGTACTTTTCCTTCCTCCCCACGAAACAACGGGATTTTCCAGGAAACGTCAGATTGGGAGGGTGTGATTCCCTGCCGCTGGTTTGTCCTTTTTTACCAGTAAACAGCGTGAGTCACCGCTCAGCTATGCTCTCCATTTCCTTCGCATAATATCTTACCAAATGCGCTGCGCTGCGCTGGGCGGCGAAATCTTTGCACCTCCCCGAGAAAAGTGCAAGAAAAGCAGGAGCTTTGTGAGAGGAATGCATCAGACTGTGATTCCGCTTAACCTAGTGAGAAGAGAAAGGAAAACGAAGAGGCCACACAAGCCAACTCGGCATTTATCACTGAAGCATGAGCGCAGGAGTCTTTGACATGCTGTTTATTTTAGGGAAGGTCTGGGCCCCCGGGGGTCACCTGCTGGAACTGAAGTTCAGCCTTGAACTTGGCCAGATGCCTGACTTTAAATATATAAACAACAAAATAATAATAATAATAATAATAAAAAAAAATTGCACGGGTTCATAGAGAGTTGGTGTAAACAGACGTAGTTGTTGTTTTCCTGCTGTCTGGAAAGAAGTGTTGAAAAGGGTAAGTTTGTCTTCAAAGAGACGTGCACGCCCAGCGAACAAAGCAGCAGCTTTCCACATCAAATAAAACGCTGGCTTAACTGTAAGAATAACCACGAATTGTGTGTGTGTGTGTGTGTAATAGTTATTTATACGTTGTTGTGACGATGGCCTTTTTTTTAGCTCGTTATTCAGTGTCTCCTGGTTACTTATCCTCATTTTTCGGTGGGTGAGAGAAGGAGGAAAGTGAAAGATAGACAGTTCTGCTTAGGTCCTTCATCAGAGACAGGTGGAGGACTGCAGCGCACATGTGCTTGTTTGGGCAAGCGAAAGATGTGCGACTCGTCTGAATTCCAGACATTTTGTGAATTTTGCAGCCGTTGTTTTACAAGTGGGATCGTCTGAACCCCCCCCCCCCCCCCACAAAGAGCTGAGTGCATCACAGGACACATCCAGACTTCATGTTCCCTCTCTGAAGATTCGCCTCTGTGCATGTGATGGTTTGCACATGTGTGTTCTTTCAGGAATGTGTTTTTTCTTCTTCGCCATCTGTGGCTTTGTTTTTTTTTTTTTTTTTTTTCTCCTCCTCCTCCTCCTCCTCCTCCCCCCTTTGAGGTGCTTTTTCACCCAACTCCTTCTTCTTGGTGTTGTGGAAGAACCAAAGCCAGAATGAGAAGCCGTGATTTGTCTGTGCGGCGAAGCCTCAGAGGTTTTGGCCGTCTGATGTAGCTGCTTGTTTTTAGTTCTGATGGGGGGGGGGGGGGGCGTGAAAGCTCTGTCTGTGTGAGTTGCAAATCAAAAATAAAGCACATGCCTAAAGAATGTCAGGGAAGCAGCCTGGCCTCTTCAACAGGTTTGGAGGCCTCTTGTATGAAGAGAGGGAGCCCCCACACCGCATTTCCATGATTCTCACCAGGAATATACCCAGGGACCCCCCATGTGACGCAACACCGCTGAAATCGGGCTGTTTGGGCCAACCTGCTGTCGAGGAATACTTCGTTTGACTTTCCCGTCTTTATCAGAAGGTTGTGAAATGTTTAATTGTGCAACTGTTTGCCGAGACATCAGATGCCGTCCAAATCTCTCCACAGACGGCTCGAGGTTCAGCTGTCCTTTATCACACGGTGATTTTCTCTCAGCGTCTGCAAAGCCCCACGTTAGCACTGTGAAATGGAAATGTGATAAATACCCCCCCCCCCAAAAAAAAGGCAGAGCCACACCCAGAGTATTTTCTTCCACGATTGCTCCGGCTTTTCGGGCCTGCAGAGAAGACTCCCCCCTTCCTCCTCCTCCTCCTCGCTGATGTATCGCTTATCGCAAACTCGCTTAAATTGTTTAGTTGGCAGAAATTTGTGTCAGCACCGCGAGCTAAATATATCCAGCAGAGTTAAATAAGGGCATGGAGCAGCTCAGGAAAGCCCGGTGTAAGAGGATCCGAGGGGCCCTAAATCGATCGACTACAATTGTCTCACAGCAGAAAATACACCAGTGACTATAAAGGAAAGTATTTCACCGTGACACTCTATCTGCAGGAATGTTTCCACATGCATATCTACGGCCCTGTAAAGTTCAGCCTAACTGTAAATGTCTCTCTGATGATCCGAGGCATCCTAGATCAGGGGACAAGAGACATACCACGATGCAAGCCGACTTTTATTTCACTACGACTTATTTCTCTCGCAGCACGCTCCCGGTTTACCGGGACGAGTCGCCGTGCGAAGCCGTGAAGCAGTTTGTGGTTATGAATGAGACTTGTTTATCCATTTCGGTGGCCATGTGACTCACACTCCCACGCCCATTGGTGGGGTGTTTCCATGGCAGCAGCGGAGCATGGAACAGTGCACTCGTAGTCAGGCTGGTCTGCAGGTCCGGGGGGGGGGGGGAGATGTGAGCCTCTCACAGGATCACAGCTCTGTTTTTGCATGTGCCCCGAATGTAATGAGCCACAGAGGGGGCTCTTCTAAAAACTGCCCCTGCAAAAAAAAAAAAAAAAAGAATAAAAATAAAATAAAGACAGAACAATAAAGCCAAAGAGCTTCCATGGGGGGGGGGGGGGAGGGAGAACCTGGAGAACCTGTTGCTGATCTTGCTTGGTCTGGTGAACTACATTGTCAAAGCTTCCCTCCTCTTACAAGCAAATGATGGGGCGCTCCGGTGCTGGTGTTTAATGGTGGCATGGCGCCCTCTACTGGCCCATTATGGCTCCTCCGCCGTCACACAAACACAAATATTGGCACGTGAACTCACACAGGAGTGTTGTTGTGTTCTGAAGTTACATGGGGAGAAAGGATCAGGGTGTGTCGTCAGTTTTTCTCCACTGTGGAACTCAACGCTGGTGGAGGAGTCCAGCCAAAGAATCAAAGGGATTAAAAAAAAAAAAAAGTTTAAAAGGGCCACGAGAAAGCTCAATACTTTCCCCTAAAATGTAGCTGAGACTGTATTTGCAAAATTAGACGAGCTTATATATTTAAAATAAACGTGCATGGCTTTAAATTGTATGGAAGTAAACATCTTAATTGAAGGTGTAGTCACAGTTTCTTCTTCTCTTCTCAGTGTCTCCTGTGAGATTCAGGCCAGTTGTCTGCATGCAGGGAATGACGACTCATTTTAAGACGAGCAAAGCTTTAAAGGTGAGTGTGAGAGGCCCGAGGTCGGTCCTACGGGACTAAAGTTCACGTCCAGACATGCTCTGGATTCTCATCCTCTGGCCGTTGTCCTGCAGGTCAAGAAGGAGGCGGGTGAGAATGCCCCGGCGCTCAGCGACGATGAGCTGGTGGCCATGTCCGTGCGGGAGCTCAACCAGCACCTGCGTGGGCTGACCAAGGAGGACGTCGTGAGGTTGAAGCAGCGGCGGCGGACCCTGAAGAACCGTGGCTACGCCGCCAGCTGCCGCATCAAACGCGTCACCCAGAAGGAGGAGCTGGAGAGACAAAAGACAGAGCTGCAGCAGGAAGTGGACAAGCTGGCCCGCGAGAACGCCAGCATGAGGCTGGAGCTGGATGCCCTGAGGGCCAAGTACGAGGCCCTGCAGTGTTTCGCCCGGACTGTGACCCGCGGGCCCCTCTCGCCGGGCAAAGTGGCCACCACCAGCGTCATCACCATTGTCAAGTCCGCCAACCACAACAACTCCAACCAGACCCCGTTCTCTGCCCCCTCCTAGTGTTGACAGGACTGGGCTCAGCGTTCTCCTGCCTGGTCCTTGCCGGTTCTGACCCAGCCCGAACCCGCTCATCCCGTACTGAGAGGACGCTCAGTAGTTAAGACTGAGGGATGGGACGTGGTGGGCAACTTAGATGTGATGTTATTCTGAATTCACGACTCCGTCTCCCTCCCTTTTTTTTTTTTTTTTGTCTCTGTTATACAATCTACTTTGTCTGTGCACTGTGCAAATCCCCCTCCCAGACCCCCAGCACCGGCAGGGTAATGGGCCTCTGTGACCTTACGTCCCTGACTTAGAGCAGAGATTTGCTTTAGCTCCAGTGTGAAGAAGTGTTTGACATGCCTTAATGTGGCAGCAGTGGCCTAGAACAGCTTTAATACTTCTTTTTATTAAGCAGAAACCAGAGAGATTTAAGTGGCGTATATGTGACTGAAGCTATTTCCAAATCTTTTCCCAAAAGCCTTTAAAGCCGTTGCCTTAAAAAGGATCTAAATAAATTAGAAGCTCGCATGCAGTTTAACATACAGAAGATATAATTGTTCCAACGTTGTAGTCGGATGAGCAGCCCTTTAGAGCCAACGTGCTTTCAAGAGCAGCCAAACACAGCAGCAGATTCTTTGACTGACACGTTCTTCTTCTCTTGCTGAAGGTACTAAGCAGTAAAAACAAAAAAAGGATTTATATATATATATCACCAATCCTCCACATGGCTCTTTGTGGTCCATTAGGAGGTCGGCATTACGACCAAAGAGTGTAACAGCCTTAGTTATAGTATACAAAGTTTTGCCTTGGTGTTCTCTCATGCCTAATAGCCGATTTAGTATTTAGGAGTCAAAGCTGGAAGATTGTTTCGAAGAAAAACTAATTTCGCAGATCAATTTTTGACTAGTTTGGCAACTTTGAAACTCCATTCCCCAGAAATTCTATGCAACTCTTCTCGAGCTTGTTTTTGTGCATCTCTGGCCACCCGGCTCGCAGACACCTGCATCGCGTCTGTGTCGGATAGCTCAGATTTCAAGGCAGCATATCTGGTGCATCATCAAAGCGCTGTTGTCATGGCCTGTCCATGAAGCGTGCGAGCTCAGCGAGGAAGAGGTGGACTTTGTCAGTGGGGCTGCGAAGTGTTGATGCTGAAGACAGCGTGTGATTCTGCTGGTTTCTCTTTGGCCCCCTTTGACTCAAGAAATTATTCAGTTTCTGCATAGAACATTTTAAAAAGCACGAGAGTTGAATTATACTTGATTTGAACAGATCTGAAGTGTTATTTGATTGGAGAGGTCGACTTGAGAGGAACTCAAATGGTAATGTGAAAGGTAATACTGAATAATCTTGGGAGCGATTTGTTTGAACGCAGCAGATTTGACATCGCCCAGTCTCTCATTTTATAGCACTTAAAGGAAAACTGTCAAGATGCAGTATAAAAGGGAACAATTCACCGGGGAAAGTGAGCCCTAGGATTAGATGACAGAAGCTGTTTTTGCATTTCTGAAGTTACTGAGGCTTAAGTGTATGATAATATGTGGTGAGACCACATTTAGCCTTGTGTACATGAGGATGGTGTACTCTATGTATGCCACAGCACTTACTGGGCGATGTTCTGCCTCTCTCCTTTATATGCCACTCTTTGGTAGGTAATCCATATTGGATATAATGTAATGAGAGAGGCCTTTACAAGTGAATTGTAATTCAACTTACTTCCTGTATATTACAGATATGATAAAGCTTGCCACTGCTTCCGTTGTTACTGTACATTGAGAACTCCGTCCAAATAGAAAATCATTCCTACTTCTGGGTCACGAGAAGTGCTGCTGCCGGTGTTGGTCACTCTGAAACAGTAGCTATGTACTTTGCTTTTTGACACGCTCTTCGGCAAGAGAACTCCTGACGCCCATCTCTAGAAACAGCGGTGTCACAACAGCTAAATGCAGTGAACACCTTCGTCCTATTGTATGTTTTGAGATATTTAAATATGAAAGTCACTTGAAAAAAAAAAAAAACAAAAACAAAAGGAAGAAAAGCCGTTCTTAACGAGGATCCATTCCTAATTCGGAGTGAAGTCAATAGAGATTGTTCAGGTCAGGATTTTCTCTTGGCTAAGAGGACATGACTGTTCTTCCCCTGTTCCATAGTTCTAAAGAACAGTGTGGGGAACTTTGCTGCTGTACAACCTGCTGTGATTTTGAAAGCAGGGGCATTGCTGTGTTCTTACTCTTTATTTTGTATTTTCACTTGGTTTCTATGTTGATACAACCTATGTTCTCTTTCTGTTACCTAGTTTTATATGCATACATTATATATATATATATATATATATATATATGATGTATGCATATATTATATATTTTTCTATATTTATGCCTTTAACTATCCTGGGAGTGGTGTGATTATGTAATCATTCTTTGAAGTCTAAATATGTTGACGCTGACCTTTTTCTCGGAATAAGTTGTATTCACATTTACAATGAGAAAACTATTCTCATAACTTAAATTCTTCTTTGTATTTATAACCCCCGAATAGTTCTTCTCTGCACATTTATTATTTGTCTAATCCAAAAATTGGACAATGACTAGGGCTACATACAGGCTGAAGCAAATTTTCTCTAAAAAGGTCAAGAATGAGACGCTTAAAAACAGGAATGAGTTTGACTGCTATTTCACATTCTTAGTGAGCACACGTGCTTCCCTCATGTTATATATAAAATTTTTTTTAATTATAGCGACTATACTGTCCTCCTTTAGTCGTTCATGGTGAGGTGGGAGTCTGTTTTCCTACTCTATTGAAACAATGTCCATACGTTTCCACTTTTGGGTGATGTTCCCGTTTATTGATCAGAAAAAAAAAAGATAAGTTATTATATGGATGCAAAAATAAATAATGTTGGGATAATGATGAAAACCAAACAAAAGAAACCGGCTGCATGAGCGGTAAAAACCGCATGACCTTCCACCTCCAAACTCCTCCTCCATCACCAGCACCCGTGCTTATATAGAAAAATGGTATACTGCCACCTGTGAAGACCTGACCCAACACCCGAAGACAGACAAATAAACAAATGTGGCACCTACATTAATATTGGAGAAAAAAAAAAGTTAAACTGTAATGAAGCATGTCAAACTCTCTCTAATTCACTCCAAACATCTACAGCCAAGCACCCATATCAAAGATCTCAAGTAATGAAACTGGTGTCGTCATTCAAAAGAGGAGCACTGCCTCATATTTAACACATGTTCAGTTCCTATATGAGCCCTTTTGGATTTAAGTATTTAGTTTAGAGATTAGAAACGAATTATCCCACATGTCATGGTGGACTCTCTAAGGTAGATTTGGTAAACTTTTCTAAAGATGACAGTTGATTTTCTTTCAAATGATGATGGTAATGCTTTTGTAACTGCCAAGAACACTTACCTGAAAGTAAGTCCAAAGCTGCTACAAACTATCCACAGAGACCTGTTAAGTTTAAGGTCGCAGAGTCAGAGGAATTTATAGAAACACAGTACATGTTTACATAAGACATCTTCAGCACAGTACCTTATAAGAACATACTGCTTCAGCATAGCGATGCTAAGATGACCTCTCGTGAGAAAGGATCAAACATAAATGCTGTTTTTAGCCTAAACGAGGCATTGTTTTCATTTTAGTACTTATTACTGTATTTGGATCTAAAGTGAATACAGCCTCTGAAAAAATAAAAAAATTATATATATATATATAAAAAAAAAAAAAAAAGCCCAAAGTCTAAAAAGCTATCTTTTTCTGTGTTGTGCAACAATTAAAGGACAAACCTCTCTGTTGTTAAATCCAGTGTGACCCAGCAGGTCCATTCATGCTCTCAAACTCGTGTTGCTCTGAGGCACCACTAGCTAAAATAAAATTCACACTTTCTACAAGGCACTTTTTTTTTTTTTTAACAAAAATAAAAGCAAATCGAATAACCTTTGAGGGTATTATCCAGAAATAAATAGTTTATGGGTAAAAAAGAAGCATAAACAGAACCTGCCGTGAATGTTTACTCAAACTGGTCTGAGCAGCCTTCTTTCTTGTTATACCCAGGAGCTATAATGGAACTGTTTAAGATATCAGTGGTTATTTTACATTTTTATATGAACCATAGCAATGTATCCAGAAAGTTGGTTGCTTGCATATCTTGACTCTGTGTTCAAGGTTATGAAATTGAGAGTTCTTCCTGAAAACATGCCTTTGGGTAAATAAGCTTCCACACACACACACACACACACACACACAAACACAAGCTTTGCCAGCTCTACAAGCCTGTAGAATTTAACTTTAGCCGTGCAGAAAGTCAGTTTTTGAATTGCAGATCGAAGCGATTGTTTGTGCCACCAAACTCAAATAAAGCTCGATGAGTGGGGATGGAGCATTATATGCATTACTTGGTTGTGGGTGAAATAATGGATGCTATACATGCAATGTTAAATCAACAGCAGCAGTTTCTGTGTTAAAGTTGTACATTAGAAATGCGCGGCTTTCTTTGTCCTACTTTCATGATGAGTGATTGTAAGCAAGGATAGTAACAAGGCAGCAAAGGCTGAGTATGTACCCTCCACAGCTTGTCATTATTCTGCTCATATATATATTTTATATTTATTTCATTGATTTGTGTAATTTTATTACAAAAAAACCACCTAAATTATTTTTATTTTACATTCATCTATTTACATGTTTTCTCAATGAACTACCCTCATGTACAAATAAAATATGTATTTGTTTCTGCTCTGATTTAAAGGATGGTAAATTATTCCTATAAATAGGTCTGCTGTGTCTGTTTTTGTACTTTCAAATAAAGCTTTTTTCCCCTCCTATCAACAGCTGCACAATTGCTCTGTTCTCATGCAAGTTACAGAAGCAAAAAATATTTATTTTGCACCAGTACTGAAAAGGAATTACATTGCTGCAATTACAATGTACACAACTACGAATTAATTTCCCGGGAAGGAAGTTACCATTGGCACAAGAGTATCAAAATCCAACCAACTACAGCTACATTAAATTAGCCCTCAATAATTAACGTAAGCTCTGTCAGCCATGTGACAAACATGGACAACATTCCTGAATGTCATAATTTATAACTGAACTGAAAATATTAAATACTTAAGATCTTTCTGATTCATAATTCACTTTCTTTTGATACAAATTAAAATATATTTAAAAACCACAGTTTACAACAATCAGATTCTGCACACGTTTCTTTTCATAATCCTTGGGAGATCAATGTTGGTGCAAACACATCAAACACAAAAAGCCTCTTCCAAAAGCCATGTAAATAGTGTAGAGGCTGCACAAAGACTAATTGTTAACATCTGATGATAGCCTTGTTGCACTGAATTGCACTCTTGAGCATGCTGGGAAAATTAATGAGAATAACGCAACTCCTACATTCATAGGAGAAAGGGTTATCCAATTTGTCTACACTATGGTAGATACAAAGCAAAATGCTACACACTGCAGTTTGAAGTGCCTGCTCCAAAACTAATGTGTCTTTGAGCGTATCCTTCTATTTGTCAGGAAACCATGCAGAGGAATGCTCAGCAAATACTTCAAACAAGCAGATGCGAGACCAGGTCCATAAAGTGTCATCCCCAGCTGTCGCCGGCTTCACTGCTCCCCACCTGGAGTCACATATTAATCATCTTCCCTTTGAAACCGATGTGAATCAGAGGAACACGCTTCACACGGCCAGAGAGCAAGCGCTGACGTGATGACAGAAACAGAGTCGGGATCAGGGAGGCTGCTGAACACCCAGCAGCTTCATTTAAAGAGAAAGAAAAGCTCCACACTTCTGACACAGCGGGGGTGACTGCGATTGTTACAGCGAAGACGTTGGTAGATCAGTTCTCTGTTCTTTGAGTCATCAATTTTATAATTATTATTAATAAGACTTTTTGTCTTGTTGTTTGAATTACTTATTAAAACAGGTCAGAAAAAGGCAGCCCATTTTAAATACTGAAACAATGATAATTAAACACCTGGATTTCTTTCAGCTCTGTGTGATAAGTAATACAGCTGTGTCCAGAGATACGGGTGGCAAAGACACAAACACCCATATCTCCCTGGACGTATGCCTAGAATTCATCATCAGATGTAATCAGCATGATTTTGTCAGACTTGCGGGAGCTGATGTTGCCGGTGGCCACTTTTCCGTTGGTGCTTGGCTGCACCACCTCCTGTGTGGACTGCTGGGTGTACTGCTGGTAGGCTGGAGAGAAGTTGTGGATGGCATCCTGCACCATGTCTCCAGGGTTTATGGTCTCCTTCAGACCGCTGGAGATGCTCTGCATTGGGGGTAGGTTCTCTGCAGAAAACCAGGAAATTAATCAGTCACACAACAATGCTGCGATGTTGCAGGCTTAAATGTCTGATATCGAAGCAAATCTGGACATCTGAGCACAAACAGGAGGGAGTGGTTGTCAAGGAGACTGCCTGTATGTCTTGGCAGTATATTGGCTTCATAAATTGGGTTGAGGTGTTTTCTGGATAAAATGCTGATGAATATTTTATATTTTAAATTCATTATTAATTGATGAAAAAGCGAAAAATTAAAAAATGAATTCCCATAGCTCAAGGGCACATCTTCGAACAACCTAACATATTTACAGTACGCAAAAGACAGCTCAATCTTCAAGATGCCAGAACTACATGATACTTTTGATATTACTGCTATGATGCTTCGGCTGGGGCGACCAGGGGGGGGTTTAAGTATGACATTAAAACAACAAAAATTAAAAATCACTAAATAAGCATGATTTATTTCTTTCATTACGGCCTTATCGTGAGCCGCTATAGTCTATAGTGGAATGCGTTCACAGCCACCCTCTCCCCCCCAGCTGTGAGCCAGGTCACAGCCAGGTCCAAGCCAAAATAGAAAGAAAGTATGGAAAGAAAAGTGGGTGACATTTCTAGCCCAGTGCTTCATAGTCACTGGCAGCGCGGTCTGGATTGGATATGGCCAAGAGGAGGGCGAGGCTGAGTGGGGGTACAAGGCAGTTAGGCATGGTCTGCTGAGTTTCTCCTTACAGCCTGGTCCACAGGGCTCAAGCAGAGGAATGGGTAAACCAGAGATGTCGCATCCTCTGCAATCGCACACATCAGAACCCGAGGGTGGACGGGTGCAGAAGCAGAGCCAGAGTCTTATATAGAATGACCAAAACTAAGCAGAAAGAAAACCAAAAACGCATCCAAAGCAGCTCAATATTATTATTATTCTTCAACCAGACAACAAGATGAATAATAGATTTCTTCTGGGGATAAAATCTTTTAGTTCTTCGATTAATATTTTCATAATAAATAAATAAACAAAACAGTCACATCAAGCAGATAGGGAAATGTTTTTTTTTTTTTTTTTTCTTCATCTTTTTCACTACACCTGCATACTGAACAGCTTGAGGGGACAGAGCGTTTCCTACAACAGGAAACAGGGGCTGAATGATTGATGTCACCATGCAGGGCTTTTCCCTTGGCTTCCGTTTGTCTTTTACTTGGAAGCAGCATTGACATCAAGGGGCTGCCAATAGTTACTGTACTGTACTTTGAACTTCTCTTCATCTTCCTCCGCTTTGCCTTAATGGCTGCAGTCCTCTGAGCCATGTGTAACAATGCATGCCCCTAGGCTGATGGCTGCCCCCTCTGACTTGCAACCTGATTGACACACAGCTCACAACAGCACAGCACACACACCAAAAAAAAAAAAAAAAAAAAAAAAAAAAAAACGGGTAAAATTTTGACACCCCAGCCAGGGTTATGAGTTAGAATAAAGTAAAACTAACTTTAAAATGATTAACTGCAAAAATTGCAAAACAGCACTGTGACGACTGTTACTGCTAACAGTAAGCATGTGTCAAAACTTAGTATGTAGGGGCAGAAGGGAAAGGCGACAAGTCAAACTTCTTCACAGCGCTTACCTGGCACTTCATTTTTCTTCTCCTGGTAGACGGTGCAGGTGAAGGCGTATCGGAGTGCGATGGCCGCAAAGAACATTTCAATGCAGATTATAAAGTTCTGCCAGCCCGCTGCCACAGTGCCAGCACCAACCTCATGTCCGTCGATGACGAGTGCGTTGGGGATGACCCCGCAGCGCTCCAGGATGGCGAGGACCATTCCTGCAAAGAAGCAACATCTTCATCAATTCATACTATAATGTACAAGTACTGAAAGGGGAGGACAGGTAGGGGTGCTTACCTTGCCAGAAAGATAAGAAGATGACTGATTTTATTGTGAGGAATTTGAGCACCGGCTCAAATGGCCTGAGCAGGTCACTTGTTGCAAAGAAGAAGAGGAAGAGAGCATAGAGGGCCAGGCTGACTGAGAAGTTGTAGATGATTGTGATATACAAGTATCCTCCATTCACGCTGCAGAGAAACAGAGGTGGGAAAGTTAAAATACATGATATTTCTCCCTGACTGCGATCATGTGACAAAGGTTTTTAACTCTGAAACTTGTTTGTTCTGCCTCCATTTATTAATAGTCGGGCGGACACACACAAACCTGGCAATAAAACAATTTCCAATTCTGATTTTTGATTCTGAAAGAGGAAACTGCTGCCTAACATCTGATGATGTTCTCAGCCATATTGTGTGGACACCTGGAGAGGAATTAATAAGGACTCTGCGTGTCCTTTTATTTCAGAATATATCTGATAAAAAGACAGACTTGTCTTATTGTCAGCCTGCCACTCCACCCTCTTTGCATTCTGGAGAGCCTCTCTGAGGACTCAGCTGTGACTACATTAATTACTCCTGTGCAGTGTAGAGGGTGGGGCTGGATGAAAGCACATAAATAAACAATCTGAATCACTAGAGTCTTGCCACAGAGTTTAAAGAAAGACATGCTGCCAGCGAATTTTGCTGTTAGAGTATATAGAGTAATAAGCATGAGCGTGTCTGTATTTTGGCTCAATGGTGAGAGGGTGACAATATAAAGATGATTGGAAAGTTCTTTCTCAAGCCCTTATTGAACTCTGTGCTTTTCTTGACAAGTTTAGAAACAAGTGTTGTCACAGCTGACTCTTCAGTAAGAGATACTGAGCTAAGAGGCGGAGAAGAGCAACTGGAAATAAGTCCAACAGCCTCTAAAATGCAGTTTTTATGGCTTTAGATTACACTCTAAAGACTAAATATTACTGACAGTATCACCCTCTCCATATTGTGTTGAAAACCTTCCTGGCTCATATGAAGCACCGAAATACAGCAGAATTAAATTTATTAGTCTGAAACCTATCCCAAGTCTTTGAATCAAATGACATCCAAAAATAAAACATAACTTCTTCATTTCTTTAAATTCATTAAATGAAATGATATATCTTGCTTAATACTGTGCTTCACCGAGAGTAACACAATGAGAATTAGGGTCTTCATCGCAGAACACTTACTACATTTCTGAAGAAAATGTGCAATGTAATTATTTTAGTTCATATTGCAAAAGCTCTTGAGTTTTTATTTCAGATAGGAACCCAAGAGGTTGTGATTATAGTGAGGAGAGTGATAAACCTGGGCCAACATGCAGCAGAGTACCTGCAAAATTCTGAAAGTATAACTTTCAGGTTGAAATAAAGATCAAGCATTGTCACCGTGCCTGCTGTGAGAAGGTGATATAATTATCTCTGTTTGTGAATTGTTTCCATATGCATGAATACAGCAAATGAACCTGTCGGCTACATGAAGAATGAACAACAGTGAGTGATGTCGGTCACCTAAAATCTCCATCATGATATTTGCCAAAGGCCTGCAGGATGATGGTGATGACTGCCATGATGGGTTTGACGACGCAGAACTGGAGTGTCGCCTGGAGAACACATAACAACTCAGGATGAGACCCACAAACAAGGGAGAGCATAGGAAGAATAATGATGAAGGATGAAGATGGACATGAGAATCTCTTTATTTATCCAGTTAAGCAGAAACAATCTCTAACTGCTGATTGACAACAAGCATTGTATTGATTCCTTAAGCCTAACCAGTGGCTCTGTCTCCTTCCCCTTAATAATAGTATTATTAATAGTAATAGTAATTAATAGTATTTCCATTAAGTTTAGGACCTGCTACTGCTATTTTGTCTGTTTTCAGATGTCATCTCGATCTTATCTTAAAAATGCAATTTAAAGGAATAGTGTGACATTTTAGGAAATACAGTACCTCACATTCTGGCTATCCAAAATATCTGGCACTCTTAAATTGGCCCGTTAAGGTTAACACATAGATCAGCAGCTCTGAAAATCACTCACCAACTTGTTACTAAACTTTATTTTGAAAATGACAAGTCCATCGTAGAGGATGGCAGTTACTTCCTGGAGTGTCTGTGGTTACATACTGGAACAAGTGCTCAGAGCCAAGAAATGGCCCTGCCAATAATCCCTCATAAAACAGGCACTTGTTCATTTTAAACGGCCTTGCTTATGCAGATTAAAGAAGTAGTTATTAATTAGCAAGCTCTAAAAATGTAGTGCAGGAGAATGATTTCTCTATTTTCAATAATGTCAATAAGAAAACTCTTGGCAGTTGGGAAAAAAAAAAATGCAGCAAATACGTTTGCCTCAAATGTTAAACTATTGAAAGACTTAAAATACCAACTCTAAAAAGGTCAGAAATCAAACAGAATAGAGTATTACTAAAGTGGCCTTTTCTGCCCTGATGCTGAGAAATAACTCATCTGAATCTGCTGCCTCAATGCTGATGTGAGGCAACAGGAAGCTGCAGCAGTGATGAAGCATTTGACTTGACTTGAATGGCTGGAGTCCATGGTGGGATTAACAGAATGAGATCAATACTCATTTATTTAACTGATGTACTTTTTACTTTTTAGTCCTGACAATCTTTGGTTGCTCTATGCCTGTTCTCGTGCCAGCTTGTCACTGTGAATATCCTTAAAGCAAAAGAAATTCAGTGCGATACTCCCTGACATGATTGATAGTCAAAACACAATGTGCGTTCATTATGGCGGTGGATTAAAACTTAACCACGGATTCTGACTAATATGAATTCATTACTTGCAGAGAAATATGAACTTGGAGCAATGACTGAATGTCAGTATACGCTGCGTGACACAGATGTAAGATAAGGAGAAATATTAAACTACTTTCTTCTGCTCTGACTCACTCTGCTCTTTTGCAAATTTGGTTCATCGGAATTTATGATGATTTGCAAAATCTAGATTCATGACAAGCGTTGCAAGTTTTTTGTCAGCAGCTCCACAACATTTTCCATTGTAATGCTTTATTAAGAATTCACAGACTCAATTGACCTGAAGCATCTTCTTTCGGTTTTCATTTTTACCAGTTCACTGCAATAGCTCAGTGGTAGTCACAATCGACAGAACTGACTTTTTGATTTCTCATGAGTCCCAATTATCAGCAACACCCCATAAGCTTTGTTTATTACAAACACAGCTCAGAAGCTGATTTATCTAAATTGATTGTACACCTCAATAATTAATCTCCGTATTGGACCATTAGGCCATTGTTTTTGTTGTCCTGTTGCTTCATGCTGCTCCCCCTAGCTCTGTGCTGCTGTCCACGCTTGCATTTCTTGTAGAAGAAAACCCTTTGAATAAAAATTTAAATAAAACAGCCAGAGATGTGTGGAGCATTCCGTATTCTTATTGATGTTGAAGAAAAGAAAAAGAACTAGGGTAACACATGAATTATAAACACGTCTTGTTTTTACATCATTTACTGTAGCTTCAGTCCCATTACGGTCACAGGTAAGTGTATAATTGCATTTGTGTGTTGAAGGTGTATTTGGGGGTTATGTTTGGGTGATTTCTTTTTTTAAATAGGATGAGATTTTGTGATTGGCCACCCAGCTCCCCTTACAGATTCTGTAGATTACATTAATGTGTATATACTAATCATGCATTCTCAGTTCCTGCCTGCTTTATGCTATAAATACAAAAAAATAAAAAATAAATACTTGGCCGCACCCAAGTGCACTGCATTACAGCTGCTGATTGAGTCCACAGATTAGGGAAAATATGGCCCAATTGTGACTAACAATATGATAAAGGACTTAAAATTGAAACCTGAAATGTCAAAGAACAGTTTAGGATGCAAGGGCTCATCTCCTAACCTTATCTCCGAGGTCAACCATAACTCTAAGCTGCTTTCCCCTATCAGTGATTCATTTGTTAACCTCTCTTCTAATCATATACATAAACTTCCCCAAAATGTGCAAAGACTTTTGATGTCTTCTACCCTGTGTAGATCAGACTTCTCAGATTGTGTCCTGTGTGTTGTCTGGGAGAAGTTGTTAGAAGATATTTCCACCACAGCCCAGGATGAGACATTAGCTCATCTGAAGTCATCTCTCATCAAGGGCACTCTAAAGAGTTCTGACTGCAAACCACATGACGATGTGATCAATAAAATATGGTCCTGCCACAGTTATGTTAGAATAAATTAATATGTGCAACAGAAGTTAATCATTATTTCAAATCCAGTTAGTTCCTTGCTTAATGGGAGTTGGCCTGCATTAAATAACTTCTGAAGCAGTCAATGATTCAATTTATAAAACTTGGTTCCATGAATGACAATGAGAATGAGTTTGCTTACAAAAACAAAGAAAACCTCCACTTTCACACTTTGACTCCATCTAAGAGACTACAAAAGTTTTAGCACAGTGCTGTTTTTAAAAATCTGCTCGGCTGATCTTCAATCGATCTTTCACAGAAAATTATATTTCAACTGTGTCTTTCTGAAATGCCACCAGAGAAAACATGCATGGTTTTCCTTTTAAAACAGTTCACATCATGTTCTCGTCAACTTATATTGAGTGTTTATCACTTGCCACTTATAAAATCCCGAAAAAAATTGTTCATTTCAGTATTTATTTTGCTTGGAAGACATAGGTCTCTGTTTCAATTTTCATCAGCATTAGACTGGGAACTTGCACAGCACCCCAAGGCACTGGGAGAGAGCTCTGCGCTGACAGCTCATATCTTTTCTCTGTGTATATTATCAGGCCACTTTCACCTGGCCTCAATTTCTTTTGTTTCTTCTCTGTAACAGCTGTCATTTTTAGGCAGCCTGGAGACCTGGACAAAATGGTAATTTACACCACTTTTGTTTTTGTTTTTTTTTTAAAAACACATCATTGTTTTCAATGCTTGAAAATTTATTTATTTATGTGATCAAATAGACCATCTGCAGAACAGATAAGGGAATGTCTGATGCTCACCTGTTTGCAGAATCTTAAAAAGCCGATGGAGTAGCTCATACCAACCAGGCAGCAGGTACCATACAGACAGCTTGACCTTTGAATCCACAAAAAACAAATTGTTTATCAAATCAAAAGTGACACATCAGATGTTTTAAGCACTGGAAAGCCATAAACAAATCCACAAAAATGTGTTTGCTTGAGATATTGGCAGTTGTTTGTTCCTGAAAATAAATTGGCAGGTTTTTTTTTTTTATAACCAACTGTAGTTTCAGTACAATCATTTGTAGTTTTTGACTGTTGGTCAGACAAAAACATATTTGTTAAGATGCCATCTTGGGCTCTGTCAAACTGCGGTAATTCGTGTTAATCTGACATTTTATTACACTTTTATGTATATCTTGTCATGGACAATTGGCAGGAAAAAAAAAAAAAAAATGAAACCACATATTTTCAAGCCAAGCATCTTTGACAAAGTCATTTAGAGCTACACAAAAGCCAATCAGAAAGACAAGCTGCGTACACCGTACCCTGACAAGGAGATACTAAATATTACACTGTGGAGTTGTATAGCATCGCCAACAATGTGGTCAAATTTACAATATGTAACAGTTCAGCTTCTGAATACTGTGATGCTGCCACACAACCCACTAAGGCTCATCGAGCTGAGTGTTTCAGGAGCACAAGGACAGGAATGATGTCTTCTTACCATCCAAATGTATATGTCTAATTCTTTTGTCCCTGTTTCTCAATTGCAAGCTGAGAATTTGCAAATAAGCCTTGACCTTCAGTCCAAATATGTTTGAGAAACAAACTGGGATTTGCCTGCAGAATTGATGCACTTGAATCTATTTTTTGCTCTCTGCTTTGATTCCTGCAGAACTTTTCCAAATCTGAGGTGCATTTATACAGCATCTAAAACATAGTCTAGTTTATTATTGAGAATATGTTATATTAAAGTGAATAGGCACATTATGAATTAAAATATGATATGATAGTTGTTGTATTATCATGCTTATATGATGACATGCAGTCTCTGAGCATGGTAATGGTGTGGTATGCATCTCATGTGTTGCCAATAAAAACTAAGAGTAACGGCCTTAATTCAGGCTCAGCTTTGTGTGAGCTGCTTTCCTGAAGGTGTAGAATCTTTAATTATTAATAGTTCTTATTGATTTAATGAAGAAAATATTAATTGCCTATGTAAATCCTACAGCATATGCTACAGCAATACAGTGTGCAGAGCCACTGTTAAAAAAAAAAAAAGGGGGGGGGGGGTGGAGGATTTATACCTCGTCTCCCCTGGCTGGTGTTAAGCAAAGCCATCGTTTATCAGGACTCAACATTAGTGTCTCTACTGTCTTAAGAAGCTGGCAAAGAGCTGCCGCCCTGTGGCTGTGTTAGCTATAAAACACAGTCTATCGAAGGTGGTCAAAAGCTTGGAGATAAAGGACGACAGTTACAGATGAACACTGCAGTTGTTTATTGCCAGCACTTGCCTGTGGTGTTCAAAGTAAGTGCTAATTCAATGGCAGTAAGGTGCACACAGCACCTTGATAAATATGAAGCCGAACCCATACCACTGTTATTATAATATCTATTAGATATCAGTTAACCAAAAGTAGAACTTTAAAAAAAAGACTGCACGTCATGTTGAAATGAGGACACTCACTGTATGGTCTTCCCTCGAATCTCAGACATGATTGCACTCTCTCCACCGAGATACTCAAAGGACAAGCTCAGGAAATTGTAAATGACAAATGCTGCAACACAAAGAGAAAGAGTTACTTCTTTTCCACCCAGCATTGAACTTGTTAATTGACAGGATTTTGACTGCAGAATAATTCCTCATCTCCTTCAAGTATAACTTTATTTAAAAGGTCAAATTATTTCATGGGAGAACACGCCCACATGATAAAAAAATAATTAGTCCTACATTTTGGAACAATAAATGTTTCAGTCCTTACAATAAGAAGCTTCCAAGGGGTTCTGTGTCTTGGAAATCCCTTCCTAATCCTTTGTTGCTATTTAAGGAGGGATTAAATGAAGCTAATGCAGATGGTGTCCAGTCAAGAGAAGGTTCATTATGTTTTAGCCGTGGCCACTGGTGGTGTTCCAGTCTCTCTGCTTTCTGATGCGCTTCACTATCAATCAGCCACAAAATTGGCCTGCAAACTGGAAACTAATCTCCTGAATAATGTATTTCCTACTTTCCCCTTTCCCAAATTACTTGTAATCCATTTTGCATATGATTCACCTTTGCCACCGGTGAAGTGCTCTGGTCTTAAAACTTCAATACATCATTAGAGTTATGCTGTATAAAAAGCAATTAAACCACAACCTGTAAAGCAAGGTTTACATAATAATTAAGTACACAAAAATCTTAGTAGCTTTACTTTAAAGAAATTGTCAATAAAAAAAGGCTTTAATTTAATTATTCATCCTAAAATAACACATTGAAGTTTTCTTCAATTAATTTGCAAACATTATGACTTAACATTATGGCAGTGGTGTAAAAACATAAGGGAGCACAAGGGAAAGAAGTCATCAGGCAGACAGAGTGTTAAAAAAAAAAAAAAAAAAAGGGAGCGTGGTGTTTACCTTCGTAACAATCCCGGATGGAATCAAAGTATACGTAGTACTGGTCATTGCTGATGAAGAGCAGGCTGAGCCAAGAATCAAAGGCATAGACTGGCACAATGAACAGGATGCGGATGATGTAGCGCTGCTCATTGGGGACGGTGTAGGACCGAAGGTGTGTGTAGATCTAAGATGTGTAAGAGACACATGAAAAACATTAGTAAACATCGTGATGAGCATTTTTATAGATCCATAGAGCAGAAGGATGAATTTCTGCTTTATATATGTATATATATAAAAAAAAAATTGTATTGATTCATGTTTTTCAGACTTACCAATTAAAATAATACAACTAAAGCTCATGAGGCTTTGGGATTTGGAGGTTTGAATTCTTCTGTAGGTATCAACAGCAGTGATTACAGTTTATTAAGCATCCTCTTTAAAAGAAGAAAAAATATCTGTAATATGTGAGGTGTATTACTCTGACACGGAGGCAATACAAACCTGAAGGGTCTGAATAATGTGGAAAGTCAACAACAAACACTCAAATATATTTTTATCTGAATGGTCTCACTTATGGCCACAGTTTAACCTTTTTCTGACTTCTCTCTCTGTGTAAAGATTTGTCACCATGAAATGCTGTAGCGACAGTGAAATCGTCTAAAGTAAAGACATCATCCATCGTCCATTATAATGACCTCCCAGGACATTCCTGATTTAAATTCAACCTTGGCAACATCACATACAAATGCAGGCTGTAGGATCAGTAGATAAACTTCATTTTCAGGGAGCTAATTAAAGGTCTCGGGCTACACAGACGTACACCCAGGAACAACTCTCCCACACGATCCCATATGGCCTCTATAAAGGTAATGTAGTGTAGCTGACAACATTTTGGGGAGTACACAGCATATGGCAAAAGACGTGATTATCATTAATTTCATTGACCTTTACTTTTTAGACTGATGTAAATGTTTTTACGCCCCCACAGGCCCCACGTTGACAATGAATCCACATCTTAAAATCCCTACTAAAATGTACTATTTGCCACATTTGAGCCAGGCTTACCCAAACTAATCACAAGCAAATATGTCTTTTTCAGAGTAAGTTAAGTACAGTTATCGCTCTCCTCATGCCCTCAGGTAATAGAAAAAAGCTATTTCAACATTTTGCTGCTGTAATCTTGCAAGATGTCTGACCCAAAAGAGTGTGGGAATGAAATATGTTGTATATGTAAATTTAATTTATGAGCAAATAAATAAAATTCTAACTGACTGATACTCATAGGACCTCTTCAACTACATAACTAGCAGATTTATATCAGTCAAATTATTTCTGCAGCGTTATTGTCCCTCTGCAGATGTCATGCAGAACAGCAGTGCTTATCAGAGACCAAAGCAGACTCGGGAACATTATTGCAATGCCAGAGATAATAGTTTTCCAGTATTTATGGATGACTCATCTGTCTGTGTAGATTCTCAATTATCTAGGTTTTGGTATTTATATCTACTCAAACATGATGGCAACTGCATCTAGTTCGGATACCCAAGGACATTTCAACTCTCATCTGTAAGTGATGATGTGGCCTGTGATGATGCTTATTACCCGTTACCCAACTGATGGTGAGTGAGAGGGCAATACAAGTAATCACACCTGTCTAAAGCAACTTTTCAGTAGTGACAATAACTCTCTAAATCAATTAGAAGTAAAACTCATAGAATAAGAAAAAGTCACTTGATTAGTAGATTAATTGCCTTATATACTGACAAAGAACTTTTATCAGGACCCATTTTAATAATTATTGATCACATAAGTGGTCTTTAAAGCACAGTTGGAGTTTTTTTTGTTTCCATTTTCAAAATCTCTGGGTTGCAACCACGATTTCAACTTCAAAAATGTCACGGACATAATCTCTTTGATCTATATAATGCCAGCATTCAATTTCACGACTTATGATGGTGTTTGTTCCAAGAGCTTTTAAACGCCCCCCCCCCGAAAAAAAACAACAACATCCACATGGCAGAGCAAGGTAAATGTAACATCTACTGAACTTCCAGAGTGTGACTAATCAACACATGCAGCTTGATTAAATGCACATTAGAGACTGCACATTAAAGCCTGATTACTGTGGAGGGCGGGGGAGTGATGTATATGGCCATCTCTACATGTGAAGTGAAGCAGACTCTAGACTGATGTGCTCCATTTGGCTGAAAAAAACAAAACTGTGCCCTTCCTGAATCTATAGCACTTACCTGACCCATGATTCACTATAGACTGCTAAACTAGAATGCCACTCAGGAGAACAAATACTTCAGCCAATGACAATCCTGAACAGGCAAAAATTTTCACTGAAATAGAGATTATTATTCACAGTTCCATACATTATTTTCTGAGAACTGACAAAAAAAAAAATAAAAAATTAAATTAAATAAATAAAATAATAATGAAAAAAATCTCTGCTGTTCGTCAAAATTGATAGTTTCTGGAGATGCCAAATAACCATCAACGTTAAGTGGATTCTTTCCTAACCCATGCTTGATCCCTCCAACAACCAAGTTCAAATCAGCTCAGTGGTAGTTTTTATGCATTATCATTTTTTGTAAACAAATGATAACCAGAAAAGCAGACACATAACCCCCTTTGCGGAGGTTAATAATATTTCGACTCATTGTTTTTGTATTTGTCTATTACGTTAATCGCACTCTTGATAACAGTGCCATGTGCTAAACATGATGAACCCATACTGTAGGAAATGAGTCCAGCCTGTTGCTGATAATCCCAAATGCTTCAAGGGATCAATAAGCGCTACAAGAAAAATGAGGCTTCAGTCTGAAAACCACTGGCGACTTTACAGCAAAGAGGATCTAAGGTCATTGTCTATGTGTTTAGTATTCAGAATGTGAGCTGCAGAGTCTATAGCAATCCTCTGGAACCAAGTCAGATGAAACACCACCAGCATCGCAACAATAGCCCTGCAGACTATTTCATTCTCAGTGATAGAAAGGATGCCTGTTGCAAACCTGCTCCATTCTCCCTCTGGTACACTTGCTGTTTATTTGTTCAATTAAAATGTCTTGCTGCCAAGTGTTTGGACAAACAAGTAATATATTAAAAAGATAGAAACAAATTTGCCGGATGTTGAGTCCCAAATCCCTAAACAGGGATAGTTTTTGGATCAGAGGATGCAACATGCTGTTACTTTGTGATGTTAAAAAGGTTACAAAGCTATCCAAGTAAGAACAACTCTTGAGATAATTGCACAAGAGATAAGATGTGTGCGTCAACATACACGCAGGTACAGGCATTTGACTGCCTGACTAAGCATGTACGATAGACTCACGTTTGGTACAAAGATTATAAAATTCAGCTAAATCTGGGAGCCATTATAGCGGTAGAATATTAAAACCCCAGCAAACGGGAAAACATCCTTTATAACCCTGTAAAATCTTATCTCAATATCAATTGATTTCCCTGCTGATAATACACTGCACCCAACCGCAATCTCTGCAAATGATAAAACCATAATGATAAACCATCATCTGTGCACAGTGGGTAACTCACCCACACAAGTGGGAACGCTCATTTACAACGGCGATGAAATGGATTCTGGGTAAAGGTGGCCCGCCTTGAGCCATTTATTCTTCTTCACCCCCGCCCCTCAGAGACAAAGAGCACTCGCCATGTATTGTCCTTTAATCAGCTGAAGGCTTTTCATCCATTTTAATCTGATAGCCTCTGTCAACTATTAAAGTAAGCAAAGCAGTCCCACAATGCATTGGGGCAGTGCAAGTGGAGAGAGGAAATAATAATACCTGGCGGCAAAGAAGGAAATTCTCCATGACAAGATAAGACGTCAGATAAGCGTCAAAGTGAGTGTGAAAATATTTAGGCCAAGGCTTTTCGCTACCAGCGCTGTACTGGAAGGTAATATGATAAGTGCACCATGGGATGTAAGGCATATGGATAGGAAGACTGTTTCTCTGTCCTCCAGCAAAGGAGGTGCAATCTGTCAGCACGCACGTCTCTGATTACACATTTAAATCACAAAGTGCAAATGACTTTGACACTGTAATCCTCACTAGTGCTGTGATTTTTGCTTCTTCAGGCGTGAGGATTTAAATATGTACTCACCTGGTGGCACGTTATGAGCAAGGCAGACCAGACGAAGATCCCTGAAAGGGCCTGTGCAGCCAGCGTGTTTAAAAACATCTGGCTCCGGATGACTGAACCATTCACGGTTTGAATGATGGTAATGTTGGAGTTCGCTGAGACAGCCAGCGAAGGCATGTGGACAACAGAGTTATTTTCACCAGACGAGTTCATGTCTTCCAAAGAAATATTCATCTGAAACATAAAAAAAAAAGGGAGACATAATGTATTGGCTGTATGTATAGGCTGAGTATGGCTGACAGGTGAAATGTTAGAAAATCTCCACTGGGGGCGGAACTGAGTACTCCAGAGATTTGAGCACAAAGTAAAACTTAAATATTATTATATGAGTTTCAAGTCGAATAATTAAAAAAAAAAAAAAAAGTTGTGGCAGACTTCACGACAAATGGCGTTCAGATGATGTTGTTTACCAGCAACAACAAGCTCACCTTGTCCTGAGGAGGAAGGAGGCAGCTTAATCCGGTCTAGACGTCCCCGTCCACAAACAGCCCGGGATGGGCCCAAAACAGCATTACAGGAGGAATATCGAGAGGAAAACAAAAAAAAATTACCACCTTTCAGGCCAGCCAGGAGCGGACACTGGCAGCCATTTATTAATTCTTTTATTTATTTACCGCCGGCCCCGTCGGCTTCATCGACGACGGACACTTCCGTGTTGGTTACAGGTGTCTCGGCGAAGTCGAAGTCCACACAGCCGGAGGCGTTAAAACCTCAAACGCAAAAACACACACGAACACAACGACGTGTGGTGTTTACTCAGCGAAGTCAAACTTTGAGTGCGAACGACGGAAACTTGTTTTTTTTTTTTTTTTTTTATATATATATATATATCCTCGGGAGGAGCCGGAGAAACAGGTTGGGTGCAGGTGAACTGATCACGTGACCGCGCCTCAGCGCATGGCGTCATCACGTCCATCGTCTTCCTCATTCTAAAAATAAAAGCGCTACACAACATCGACATGGCCGGAGTAATGTCCTGAGGGGCCCTGTTGGGTGGGGGCCCCTCCGGGGTTACTGTCCCCCCCCCCTCCCCCACCCTATAAAATGATAAAATGATAATAGAAGGAAGTGTTAGTTGATTATTTTCTACTGTATGTCTAACCTCAGTAGCTAAATGCTTAAACAAATTAGGTACAAAATCTCCCGAACACACCTAAGGCTCACTAACCAGCAGAAAAGTCAAACATTTCAAAGGAGTCTTACATATTGCAAACACATGAAATTAGCACTTATTTAAATTAAGAAGTTTTGATAATATCTAAATCAATCCTCTGCACAAATGTTGTATGTCTTAGAATGTGTTTAAAGAGTAATTTTGCCCTATGCTCTTTTTGCCCCTCATATAATTGGCAATATACTATTTGCACAGGGTGTGCTGCTTTGAAAATTGCTAAGGGAGCCTAAAGGGGGTGCTTAACTGCATTGTGGCCTCTGAAATACAGCTATAATTGGCCCAATTTTCCAGTTAGATAGAAATATTTGTGACAGTTAAAATGTTTATCTAGTGCTAAGCGCAAACTATCCTTCACTTGGGAATAGATAACTGAGCATTTGTTTCAAAGACAATAAAAAAAGACCCTTTTTTGTTGTGACCAGCTTTATTACTAAATCAGCCTTAAGACAATTTTGAAAAAAAAAAAAAAAAAACATAAAAAAAATAATCCTGAAACAAAAATGCTTTCTCAAGTACAAACATAATATAAAGTTTTACAAAGAAGAATTCAAATCTCTAAGGTCAATATGCACTTCATACAGTGATAAGAGTTGAATTATTGGACATCTTTTGGCAAACCATAATTTAGTTGCTGCACATTACACCATCTCCAGTTTGTGTGAGCACAATTCTTGTTAAAACAATCCTTCCTATATCATAAATCAAAACAATGCTTTTCATTTTGTTCTGGGGCAAAAGCCAGTTGTTTGTTTTTTTTTTTCTTGAATGGACAACCAGTATATAGAAAAAGAGTAAAATTCTCTCATTTAAAAAATATGTAAAAGAGAAATGTGAATATTAAGGGTAATCCAGAAGGCATGACAAGAGCCTTCCTACCAGACTTTACAGCTTCTGATGATGTCTTTCATTTGTTTCACTGAATCTAGAGAAGAATCCTTAAGCGCCAGTCCGAGTAAAACAGGCCTGTTGCCAGCTTCTTGTGATACAAACGTTGCCAGATTTTTTGCACAGACATGCGTCATTGGCTGAAAATAGAAAAACAAAAGAGAAATTAGATTATTAGATACAGATATGCTGCTATGCAACATGCTTGCATCAGAAGGCAAAACTGAAAATGAAAGCAAATAACAAAAAACCCCACCTTAAGCACTTTCCCAACTTTTTTTAAGTTAGTTTGAGTGAGCAAATGATATCTTCAGACAACAATTTTTTTTTTAAATCATCTCTCTTGCCATTTCAATCACCTCACACCTGTCAATATTTACGAGGTAAACAGTTAAATTGCATCTACTGTCATGGCGCATTATTGATTGGGTTATATTCCAAACATATCATTAAAAAAAAAAAATTACATTAAATTTGTGCAGTTCTATCAAAGTAAACAACCACCTGCACATTTTACAAAATTACTTGATTCTATTTTAATGGGAGCCATAATGTGGTTATAGCAGGTTATCTGATTGATTGATTTTGTATAATCCAGTAAACTAGAAAATAAGAGATGAAGACTCCAGTGTTATCACATTAGAGATAATTTCTTTTTTTTTTTAAGTATTCAATCATAGTCAAGGATTGCTTAAAAAAAAAAAACAGCATAGCAGAAAATAAACAAACAAAACAACTATATTTTGTCTAGAGCACAAACAAACAGATCTGATTGGATTATGACATGCTCGTGCAGAGATTAAATAGGTTTCCTTGTGTAAATTGTGACAGGCACGCACACACCTAATGTCTTCCAACTTCCTGGACCAGGTTGGATCCAATCTCATCTGCTCTTTCACCGCATTAAATTAGTTACCCTGCGTTGGGCCAAGTCTGATTGATGTCCTGTGAACTAGTCTATACCACACTGATGCAATATTTATCTCAGCAGTATCATCCAGCATACCTCATCTTTGCCCAGCAGCACTTTGGTGGAGAATGATGGGGTGCTGATGTCATTAGATCTGGACTCAGGTGTGACAGATATCAGTGTCCCAATTTTTCTGTACTGAGTGAGAACTACAAATATATAATTGCTGAACGCTGTACAAACGACTTCTGTTGAAATTCCATTGACATTTTTCTCTGTCTGTTTCGATCTGATGATGGGATCAGGGGAAGACATTTTGTGAAACCTAGAAAGAGAAGTGACAATAACGCTCAGATATAAAACAGCAGGAATCATTACATAAATTATTTGAAAGATAACACACTGATATATTAGCTGTTTTAGACTTTTGAAAATTACAAAACAATATAGAAAACCATTATATTTAATTATGGCTGCAATTCCCATTTCCTTAGATCACCTGTTCAGAAAACCTAGTGGTATAACACTTGAGGATAACATTAACTTTCTGATAAGAGGAATTAAAGAGGCAAAATCTCATGTTTCCAAAGATGATACTTTTTAAAGACTGACTGAGCATCCATTACGGTTATATGAATTTCCATCCCCACTAATCAATGAACTGAACACTTAAGTTTCTCATGTTTTTGATGCTGGTTATGATCAATGTCCAATTTTAATGTCAGAAATTTTATGTACAGAAGTGCAAATGACAAACTCTGTTTTTTTTTTGTTCATGTTGTGCATTTTAAGGGTCATTTATCAAAAGATTAAAAAACACATTTCCAATCTGCTGAGTAACCAACTAATGCACTAAAATAAAAAGATAGAGAGCAAAAAAAAACATAGTTTTCACACATGAGATTGTGTTACTTTTGTGTATGTGATATTGCTATTTTATACTGAAAGCCTTAATTAGAGATTGGGTTGATAATAAAAACACTACGAGTGAGCCATCAGTTTGACAAGTGAAGACGTTTCCAGTCAATCTGCAAAACTTGACATGTGACTCATAGAAACTGCACAGCCTCTATTGTAATACACAATGAGTTGTGTCTTAAAAAAAAAAAGCAACAAATATTCACATCCCCTATGTGTTTCCATCGAGGCGGACGCAGAAAAGAAAGAAGCTCTGTCGACGTGATGAACATTTGTGGAAGAGCAGTAAGCTAACGTTAGCTTCACAGCTAGCGCTAGCTCCGGTACGCTGAACACAAACGAACAGCATTTTTCTTTTCAGCGTCTGTGTAGAAGTCATTTCAAAAACAAACCAACAAGTTCGTACTCACCCCTCTCTCTTCTCTTCTCCTCTGCTCGGTACAAACTAGGTCTGACGCTAAACCTTTTCACGTTTAGCGACTTCCGCCATGAAAAACAAACCCAAACAAACGTGGCTGGCTTTTCACCACGCAGGAGTCGCCTCTACGTGATGACGCGGCGTGACGTCACCACCAGCCAGCGTCTTAGAAGCAAATAAATAAATAAATAAATGGGCTAAATCAAAAATAAATATAAAAAAAATATCAGATGTAAAACCATCAGTAGCCGCTTGTTTCTTACTAAATTTCATTAGGCCTTTGTTGCATTCTATTTCTAGATGTAACGATATAAAAAATATACCCAGATGTTTGCAAAGTTGCATGAACACGTGGAATACAATCCTAACTTTGACTATAAAAACTAGGAAAGGAAAGTAACTGCTCTGACAGACGACTGCAGTGGAGTAACCACTTTGTACTTCTACACAGTAACACAGAGGGAAATAGCATGTACTTCACTAAATATATTTGACAGATACTGCTCAGAATTAAACAAAAACAATATGAAACAACACACATTTTAAGCAGTGTCGCATTTTCTTCATCAAATAAGTTATTTCACACAGGTCTTATACTCGTAAGACAGTTGTTTTGCTTTGCTATATTGGTACTTTTATTTGTGAAGGACCTGAATACATCAGGTAAAAATTAAGGTCTGGTGTTAAATATTAATGTAAAGTATGGATAAAAAGCTTTAAATGTATGTTGGCTACTTGCTTCAAAATTTAAAACATTCACAGTAATTTTTATATGACAATGAATAAATAAGTGCATTTGAGTGTGTAAAATCTATCATGAGGGTCTTGAGTAGTCTAAAGTTTGGTTAGAACGATAAGGGAAAAACTTTCACAAGGTATTTGTTCACAATCAGTATTTTTTATTTTGGTTTGTTTTTGCCCAAGGTTTGTACCAGAAGTGATGATAGAAGATTTAATTGTGAAAAAGAACATCGTGTTTCTGTTTTTTATTTTCCTACAGATAGTTCATCAAGGTTCCTACATTGTTCACAAAGCATGATTATTCTTAATTTGCATATTCATTTTCTCAGAAATTACTGTTGCGAACTGAAGATGATTAAACTAAAGTTATTATCTAAATTATTGTCAAAAGTAAATTTTATTTAAGTTTAAATACAAGCTGATCCTCTGACCTGGTTCGTTTCAATCAATGTTAGGTTACACAAACAGCTCTCCCATTCCAAGAAACCATGGATGGAGGGTGTTTTTAATTAACTATCAATGGAGCTGTACTTCCAAAACCAGATAAAGACTCCCTTTTCAGTTTTTAGCAGCAGGTTTCATTGAATGGTGATACAAGACAGACTGAAATCTCTTTCCAAGGACAGATGTGAAATAGCCATTTAAGTATGTTGGGGAAGTGGACAGGGGAGTAGTGATTTTAACCTGCTTGGCTTCCACTATGTGGAAATGCAAAGCATTCGAATGGATAAATAGATGTAGAAGAGTAAATACTTAATAAATGGTGTGCTTTTAAACCCATGTCTGATGAAAACCAACAGAGGAAAAATGACAGAAATAGACATTGGAACTATACCCAAATGTACGTAGATCATCCAAAGATAATTTGGCGACAGATTGGCCAACAACAGCCATTCACATCTGCTTTTAAAGCTACAGGAGACATGAGCAGTATAGGGATTTTGACTGCTAAGCGAAAAATGCTTGCATGACTTTTTTTTTTTTTATTTCTCCAGGTGAATATTAGACTCAACTGAAGTCTGCAAGTGCTGCATCAGGCTGATCCAAAAAGGAGCCATCCCTATGAACATGACATATTCACAATGTCAAATACAACCGGCTCAGCGAAATTGTTATGCGGTCTGAGTAGGCAGCAGTAGGTATGTAATTCGCTGGATGCCTCCATTTTCACTCGCGGCTGACCATCTGTGTCCTTGACTGATCGTTTGGATCCAAATAAAATTTGAATGCAAATATCAATATACAATATTTCCGTATTAGCATCTGGAAACTCCCGCGTAATGTGTGTGATGAGTTCATATTAGTGAGAAATCACCAGGCCGGAGAGGAGGATCGGAGTTTAGTGTGTGTGGTACACAGGGGAGGATGCAGTGGTGTTTGAGAGCTCAGACTAGACCATTGTGGTGGGGTATGGGCATATGCTGGTGTTTGAAACTGATCCTGACACGTAAAATCAAAGACAATAATGTGAGAGTAAAAGTTCAGACTGATGACAGAAAGAAAGCTTCCCATTCATTACTATACTTGGGACCTGTGCTGTGATTGAATTGACTAATAAAGCAGCTGCAGGCTCTTCTATTACTCTGTGCCAACTTTTTGATGTGTCAGGAATGCTTTTGTTCAAATTCATGGCCAAGAGGGATATTTTTTTTTCCCCCACTGTGTTTTTGTTTAGATCTGTCATTCTTTGTACTCTGAAAAGACGCTTCTGTCAGAAATCTCTGCATGTCCTTTTCTATAATTAAAGGTCACACTTTATAAAGCTATGTTTCAAAGGTGAGTTTTCACATTTCCAAAAAATGACACGGCGAAAGAAAGCAGAGAAACATGCTCATGTTATCCAGCAATCTCACCAGAGCAAGGTAATGAGGATTTTTAATTAATGATTTCATTCAACGATGCCTAAATCTTCATGTGCCTTGTTTTTGTACATTTTAAACTGCTATTCCAAGAAAACACAGAAATTTGTTGTGATGCTCTTTCTTGGATGACCTGCTAATTTTCTTTTCCCACTCTTTATATCGCAGACTTTGCTTGAAAATATCCAAATCCACAGATATTAGCTGCTGTTAGATAGGCCATACCAGGTTTATCCAGGAAGTCGTGAGGAGTTTTTTTTTTTTTTTTTATGATGGAAAATACCACTGAAGCTTTGAAATGAGTTCTCCTTTCATATTGCTCATTCCATATAGAACGTATTTGCATATTACTAAGGTGTTGCTTTGCATAATGAATAAAAGCAGACTCACACATATTGCTACAATGGGTGTTTCATATATATATAATAAATAAATAAATAAGTGTGTGTTTTCTTAAATCAGAGGCTTTTTCCTCCTCCGTCTTTTCATTCCTCTGCTTGCCTCAACCTTTTCCAAATCCTCAGACGTGTTGACAGGAGTAGCCTTGCAGCTGCAGTACATGGACACGCACTGCAGGGCCTTGATATCAGAACCCTTATATTATATATCTTAGAGGGGCGGGCATTTAATTTTTGGTTCCTGGTGGTGTAATTGTAACTGTCGTCAGCATGTTGTTTCCGTGTCAAATCTAGGAGACAGGGTGCACTTTGGGACTCTCTTGGAAGCCATCCTTGAGAGGTATTGTTTCACCAGCTTTCTTCGGGCAACGAACATGTTGACGCCAACTCTATCCCTAAAGTCGAGCGCAGACATCACAAAGAGAGAAGCAAAGTTTGACTGTCGCTCTTTCCAAAAGAGTTGATGATGCTCTAGGGTTCTCCGTTACATAAACACATCCCATCCCAGATTCTGTACGACCCGTCAAGTGTTTTCTCTGTCCGTCTCTCGCACAGCTCTATGTGTCAAAACATCATCTCCAATCAAAATATCTAATTTCCTGGGCTGAGTCAGTCTCTGCTGTCACCACCGTGCATTTCATCTACACATTTAAATTTCTGCACATGTTTTTGCCATCGAGTGTCTGACTGGCTGAACATATATTATGCAGGCTCATTTTGGTGTCTTGACCCTTTATGAATAATAACGACCCAAATATATGGTCATCTGTGATGGCAGTGTGTATGCCGAAGTGGAAGTGAAATGTTTTC
Organism: Echeneis naucrates; assembly: GCF_900963305.1. Classification (NCBI taxonomy): domain Eukaryota; kingdom Metazoa; phylum Chordata; class Actinopteri; order Carangiformes; family Echeneidae; genus Echeneis; species Echeneis naucrates. The sequence continues at coordinate 4,931,927 of NC_042518.1, forward strand.
CTCGTTTAAATGAAAGAAAGAGGGCACACTTTCAGAGCTCAAGTCACAAATATAAATATATGCAATATACTAACAAACATTTCAAACTTTCACACACACAGGCCATTATTACCCCTGTGACCACTAGAGTGCTGTGCTGTATTACAGATTGAGCTCAAAAGCAACTTTACCATGACATTTGAAAGTTGCACCCATGTGGGATTAACCATTTGTGATAGTCATCCAAATGGTTGTTTTAAAAAAAAAAAAAAAAAATGCAGATAAATGGAAACCAAATTAGAAATCTGACCAGACAAGCTAGGGTGTGTCATTTTTAGTTACATAATATTATATTTTGAGTTTTGTTGTTTTGTGATTTTGTTTTTTTTTTCCTTAAGAATTGAAACTACAACAAGCTTTGTTCTACTCAGTAACAGATCATAGACGTAGAAAAAAAAAACCCCCTGCCTTTTAAAATCTCACAGTCTCACGTATTTCTTCTCAACAATGAAGGACAATGCAAGAAAGTAGCTGTTTAGCTATTCAAGACCTTTCATTCTTAAGTCCGGAAAGCTCATCATGTCAATTAATTATTCAGTATTTTGAATCGAGAGAGAGGTTACAAATGTATCATGCTTTGCATTTGCAAAAAGAAGCATTTCCTTATAGTTCGTCTCATTGGCTTGAATGGGTTGCGACTGACAGAAGGCAGATCTAAATATTTTGGAGGGGAAAGCAGAAATCAGAGAAGCAGCGACACCTCCCACCCCGTCTCATCCCAGCTCCTCGCAATGTTCCAGAAACGAAACACATTAAATTGTGACTAGAACGTCTCCCAGTCGGTAAGGGTCTTCAGCTTAATGTTGGAATGCCTTCGTTAAATCACTCCATGCTCCTCAAATAATATCAGACAGGAGCAGAGACGACACACGAAGCATGCATTAACGAGGCAAAATGATTTTCTAATAACTGCATAACTTCATCATTGTTCGAGTACATCTGTGCGGCTGATGTTCATTTGCAGCACATCATTTTTGAAATTTTGAAGCTTAAATTTTAGTAAACGGCTTTGAAATTCTTTCGTTTGGCTGCAGCAGGATGGCTGTTGTGTTGGCTTTACCATCATTATCGTTATCATTATAAATAACACCAGACTTCGTTACAGTGTGTCTGCACTTTAATAGTTGTTATTCAAACATGCATTCATCCAATGCCACTGTCTGCTATTGTGTGTTTTTCTGTCTATTGTGTATCTTTTAAGTCACTATTTTTGTTTGTTTTTGTCATGTTATTCCACTAATAAAATCAGACTAATAGAAATTCTTTCATTTTCTCTCCATTTCTTTGGCACAGATGAAAATCTTTCCCTCTCCGTACTTTTTATGAGCGGCAACGCACGGTGACTCCACAAACTGTAACTGTGTTGTAAAGGTCTCCTCTAAAGCTGTTGGGGAGGCAGCCAGAAATACATCAAGGTGTAATAAAGTTAATACTTAGGAAGAAACAAACGTAGCATGCTGCGGTAATCTTTTAATCCAACTATGATCCGATTAGGCTGCCTGTCAAATATTATCACTTTCAACTAAAAGTTTTCTACTTACCATGCAAGTGGTGTTTGTTACAGTTTATGTTTGCAGGTTTATGACACATATAAGTACTGATCAGGACAATGTTTGCCTTAATAATTTTGTGATGTTTGTCCACTCGAAAGGCAATTTAGCTGCTTTTAATGAACAGACATTTAAAATCCCACTGTCATGATAGGGACCTTTTATCTTAAAAACACATTAAGTAGCCGCCCAACTCTTTTATTGTACCGGTAATGCATAATAAGTGAACTTTCACTTCATGCTGAAAAGTTGTTAAATATGGTTGTCTTTTTTAAGACTTGCCTGTCCATCTGACCTGCTGTCAGGGTGCTGAAGTATAATGAGTGCCAAATTAAAATGTCCTTTCAAGAAACATTCAAATGAATTGACTGCAGATCATAATGAAACTGGCCATCTGTTCAATATAATTTCATCCAACTTTTGCTCAACACATGGGTATGATATGGTTGTGTACAGTTCTATACTGAGTAGAATGCGTCTTACTTATCATATTATATCATATCAGAACATGTTCATAACATCTATTTTATATTTTCCATAAGCACAACATCTCATTTCACTGCTCTGCAGATGACACCCAGCTCTGCCTGTCCACCAAACCCACCTCCTCCCTCCCTCCCTCTCCGAGTGCCTTCAGGGAATCAGATCCTGGTTCTCTAACAACTTCTTTAAACTGAACAGTGATAAAATAGAGGTTCTTCTCATTAGCACCAAATCTACCTTTTCCAAGACAAACAACTTCACCATATCCATTGACAACTCCCCAGTTTCCCCCTCCCCCGATGTTGAGAGTCTGGATGTCATTCTCGACAGCACTCTGTCATTCCAGTCCCATATCAATAACGTCACTCGGACAGTATATTTCCATCTACGAAACCTCTTTCCCCCAGCAGCACTGCCATTCTGGTCCACAACCTGGTCACATCCCATCTAGATTACTGTAACTCTGTTCTCTTTGGGTTCGCTCCAAAATCTATCCATAAACTTCAGCTGGTTCAGAATTCAGCCACCTGCATCATCACCAAAGCCCCCTGTACGAGTCACAATACACCTGCTCTGCAGCAGCTCCCCTGGCTTCCAATCAATTTACTGATTGATTGTATTTAATGTGTTGTTTGAATTTATTGCCATATTTTTTAAGGTGTCCTTGAAAAGGCCCCTATAAATAAAATGTATTATTCTGATTATATATATATGATATCATATTGCAGCTGTTAGATTAAAAAGGTCATGCTGTCTCAAATAATGATAGAACCAAGCCATTATCTGAAGAAATAGAGCTCAGAAAATGTTCATACGCGGAGATAATGCTGCAGCTGCTAACATTTTGTTTTGAACAAACCACAGAGGGAGAGACGCAGACATTCACATGTTCATAGGAATTTAGTTTTTATGTAAAAACGCTCCCTTTCCTGCTCATGAAGTTCACGTGAGACCTGTTTGTGTGAGCCAACGTATGGAGCATCCACAGAAAAAGGAAGGGAACAATTATTCCACAGACTGCAGTCAAAGTGGGAATTCGGTGCACAATTAATATTTCTTTCATGTTGAAAGTGAAGACTCCTCTTTTGGTTGAAAGTCGCAAGGTGCTATATAACTGGTCACCTTCAACACCTTCACATACCTCAGTACAGGATAACGGGGCATGTGCTCATCCTTGTTAATAGATTTAACATAGACTCATCCTTGTTGTTCCCTTCTGCGTTAATTTGCTACTATTTATGTGCTGCAGCCTCACCTTTCGTTCAATATTTTATATGTAGTACTAAAGAGGCGTTACTTCAAAAATATTGTTCTCATCTAAGGGGTCAAATACAACATTAAGTGATTCACATTTTCCTTGTTGCCACACGTTAATCAGCAGTATTTGGTCCTCTGTCTTGTATTTGTGGCCATAAATCATCACTAATCCCCTTCGTGAGGCCTAACTTAGTTTATCTCATCACACCCATGAGTGTTTGTGGTGAAGACCGAGAGCTAGACTCGACCAATTATGAAAATATAATAGTGAATGAAAGATGGGATTAATGTCACAGAAGTCGGGACATATTGATGGGCCTCAGCGACTCCGTCTAAATAGTTCATCATATTTAGTTGATGACTTCATTAACGGTAATCAGTTTCCACTGCCTCTTGACACATGCCTGTAAATGATATATAAGTAGCGTGCCCTAAAGTGTTGTTTAAATTTTCACGTAAATGTATCACCTGATTAATTCAAATAACTTTGTTAATTTGTGCCACTGATTATCTGCCTGGTCTATGATGCAGCACCTCATTAGACCAGACCAGCCAGAAGGCATTCATAGCAGTCCAGCAGAGAAATTACATATTCCAAACAATTAATATTGATATTCTGCAGCATGATGTCGAGCAACATAATTTCCAATTGAATTACTAAATGGACAGTGGAATATGTTTCAAACACTTCCTTGCTTGCATGAAATACAGCGGAAGTGAGATAAAAACATTCAAGTTATAAATTTCCACCAACAAATCACACTAATATTCATAACAGAAATATTTAAGTGGACTTCTGAAGGAAAATGCAGAGGAGAAGATAAAATGAATACAACCCATGTTTTAACTGTATTGTTGCCTGATTGCTGTACTTGTTTATACTTAGCCTTTTAGAAAATAGTAGATACAATGCATTCAGAGTATTAAGAAACCTTTACTTTTTCAAATGTTATTTTACAGCCTGAAGCTAAATGTGTTTAAATTAATCCCTTTTTTCATTCATCTGCACTCGACTCGCTATAGAGATGACGGGTCATCTCCGAGATTTTTCTACGTCTCGGCAGGAGTCCTCATGTGGTTCATCAGCTGAAAAGACACATGAACCTATGCTTGGTCTCAAAGCTGACAGCATATCGGCATGAAAAGCAAGGCCACTGCAGAGTTCAGAGCAAGGATGGGATCAGGGCACGGATCTGGGAACCAAGATTTTTCCTCAAGCTTGGGCGCCAAGCCAAATTGATCAATTGTAAGAGAAGAGCCAGGGTAAGAGCGGTCGCTCTGGAAATCACAGAAACTTCCAGAGGGACAACCATCGCTGCAGTGCTCAATCAATGTGGCTCATATGTCCGAGTGACACAGAAGCCACTCTCATTTTGAGACACCTGAAAGCTGCTTGGAATTTTACCTACAGGACTCAAGAAAGTTTTGGTCCAATAAAAGCAGGACTGAACTGTTTGATCTCAATTATAAGCATCATATCTGAAGTAAAGCAGACAGACACAGCTAGGTAAAAAAAATGAAATACCTTACCGATACAATCTCAGTGTTGATAGCAGGTCTAATGCTGTGTTTTGTTTTTTTTTTTTGTTTTTTTTTTTAGTGGCAGGGACCGAGGGACTGGTCAATGAAAGATGAAAGAATGGCTGTACGAAGATATACTAAATGATAGCCACAGTGCTCAGGACCTTAGAGTGGGCTAAATGTTCACTTTCCAACCCGAACAATCGCCCTTAAACACACAGCCAACAATACAGACAATGCAGAAGTGGCTCAGGGACAGCGCGGCAAATGTCCTTACTCTGACTTTAACACAATTGAATACCTTTGTAGAGAGCTAAAAAATGCTGGCCAGCGATGGTCCCCATCCAAGCTGACACAGCTTGAGAGGATCTGCAGAGAAGAATGGCAGAAAATCCCTAAAACCAGGTGTGCAAGGCTTGTTGGGCTACATTCAAGAAGACTCAAGGCGATAGCCACTGGGAAAAAAGGTGCTTTAACACAGACAGAGCAAAGGGTCATTCACAGTTCTCATATTTGTCATTGAGGGGTATTGAGTAGAGATTTATGGGTAAAAAAAAAAAAAAATTTAAGTAACTTTAGCATAGAGATGCATCATAACAAAATGTGGAATGTCTGAATACTACAAACTCTATCCTGCATCAGAGAGTGCCATACGTCTGAACTAGAAATTATACACAACCACTGTACACTTAGTTTTAAGGATACAATGATTAAATAGTTACAATGCAAATGTTGTTTCCCTCATTAGGCGTCTACTCCATGAAAACTGTATTTGAAATGACCAGCCAGCTGAACATGTTATAGGAAATCACATCGTCTGGTTGTTTTAGGTCAGCATGATGTGGTAAGTGAACTCCACGGTTACTTATTCGCTTTTTTAGGTCTGTACCCACTGAAACTTTCTCTTCTCGAGGAAGTGGAACTTCCAGCAGCCCTCAAGGGAACGGACATGAAGTGGGTACTGTCCATCAAAGCCAGGTGTCTGGCTGTGTAAATCCTGCTGGTCAGTTTGTTAGTTTGTAATGCCTGGAGTTGGTCTTACTCTGTCTTATGCATTTATTTTTATTTTTTAATTGAAATTTAATTAAATGTTTTTTGTACATGCACATTGAAATTTCTGATGGTGAAATATTTGCTTTGATTTTGCGATCACAGATGTTCTCTTGAACTACTGAAACAATCCAAAGACAGCTCTTCTGTTCCCACTGATTATCGTTGATACTTTGAAGCTTATTTCTGCTGTTAAGTGTCTCCCCTGCAAATAATTAAGCACAGGCTTGTCTTTGGACAGCAGAAAGCTGAACAAGAACCTTTCAGCAAGATCCGACACCCACATATGCAGTGTACATTGGTGAGAGCTATTTATTTCTCCAGCTTTAACTGTTGTAGGGTTATAAAAAATAAGTACTGGTGCCTTCAATTCTACTTAGATACAGTAGTTGAGTAAGAAATTAGCCTTCCAACTCACGGCCTTCTTGAATACGTCGTAAATATTTATCCTTCACATCCAAACCCAGAACAACACAGAGGCCAAGTAATATGTTCTGACACCATGTTTTATTTTATTGACGATGATGGAAGTAAAAGCATGGAAAACTCATTTTGACTCATTTTGACTCTACGTCTGACAGGGGAGCGCTCACCTGTTGATTCAACTGTTTCATCATTTAACGCTTCCTCCTGCTTCCAAGCTATCCAATTTGCTAAATCTACTTTTTCCGTGAATGTAATCTTTTAGCATGCATTCACATGGAGATAACAACAGGTAGCAGCAGCACAGTGGTCTGGACGAGGATAACATAAAAATCAAGTTATCACAGCGAGGGGCCATAATATAAGAGAAAAAGAAAAAGAATTATGCTTTTAATTATATGACATTGGCTTTGTGGCCCACAGGTTTGGAATCAGAGAAGACATGCCCTATAGTCCGAGTGATGTAGTCTCCTTTGATGGACACTCACATTTTTGTCACAACTCAGGTTTAGGTAGATTGAATAAAAAACAACTTAGAGACACCAGCTAAAATTCAATGCAGTTCACAGTTATTAAAGTTCCACAAACCCAAAGCAGACAAGGGCAAATAGCAAGCAGAGTCTGAAATGACAGGAGAGTCAGAGTGAGTGGAATAAATGCATCTGAATCCCCGCAGCAGACTGAAATACGAAGTTATTCAGTGTGGTGTCGTGTTTCATTCAGGGTGATTTCTTAGAAGTCATTCTTAAAAGGGCCTACAGGGAAAAACAGCAGAGAGATACATTCATTTACTTTATTAGATTTTTTTCCTGATTTGGGTTTGTCCATGTTTGTGTTTTTAAAGCATGGGCTCAAATATCCACAGGCCACATTACTTTCCATGTAAATATTCGTCAAGAATCTGGACAGTTAGAGGTGTTCTGGTTTGTGTGTGATGAAGCGCCAGGCAAACCCAAAACAGCTGACTTCAGAGCGGTACGCAGGCAGCTACATATTTAATGAGCTGCTCCTTAATTGAACATGCCGAGACATTTTCAAATCCCCGAAGAGGTGGGATATGAGGAGCTTTAGGATCTGGAGCAGGGTGAAACTCTCTGCTGCTTTGCTCCAAAGAGGATAATCCACTGTGATCAATTCAATCAACACCACGCAAACAAACAAACAAACAAAAAAAAAAAATCATGCAGGTTAGTGAAGCACGCATTACAAGATGTGCAGCTTTTAAGATCACATTCAAACCGGGGAGGGGAAGGGTTGGTTTTTCATGTTGGATCAAAACATACATTGTATGCATATTTTAGAAAGCTGAGAGTTCTCACCCATGCATTACTGTTAAACTCGACTCGCATCTGAATACTTCATGTGATGAAGTGATCCCATTTGGGAGGCCCCTGCACATTAGGCTGGTTGCAGCCAGAAGGTTCAGCAAGCACGAGCTAAACCTCGAAACAATCAATGAATAAATCAACACCGGTGGCTTCTGTGTGAGAACGGGTGGTTTTAATTTCCCTGTCCGGATCAAGCCTCTGCACCTCGCTGAAGTTTTTTGTTGTTGTTGTTGTTGTTGTTTAGCAGTCGATCAGCACTGCTGCCTGGGAAGAGGAGCGTCACAGGGCGCTCTGATGTTGGTCGCCCCAACCTTGTGTGTGAGCGGAGAGCAACTACTGAGAAAAGGTTTTGTCAGAAGACCCCCTCCTTAAAAAAAAAAAACACACACACACACACACACACACACACACACACACACACACAAAAACCAACCTTTTAATCACAGATGTGGTCTCAAAGAAAGATCCGTGGCAGCAGGTTCATAATGTTCAGGTCGCTGCAGGTCCTCATTTAATATTCGCAAAGGAGGAAAACAGTGTGAACCGAGTTTGGGCTGAGCAAGGGGAAATTAAATCTGTAATGCACGAGCGGTCTCAGCAAGCATTCTTCTTTTTGGCAGGGAGCTTCTTTGGAAAGCTGCAGTTTTCTCATTTTTTTTGTGGCAGTGCTGGGTGTTTCAATGCTGCTGTGGCGTGTCATTTTGCGTAATTCATCACCAGCGTGATGACTGTTCACAAGCATCGACAACGGTGTTGAAACTTGACTGTGGAAAAAGAAAAGGAGAAATTCACCGAAATTCACTGTCCCGGTGTCTGACATGGATGCTAATTTAAAATAAAGAGCCTCTTTTTGAAATATCAGCCTTTATTATTAAGCCTTTTACATTTTGCCCACCTTGAATGTTGTCCGTAGCAATATTAATCTCCCATTTGGCTGCTCTTCGTCTTGTTGTATGATGAATACACAACACCATCTGGGTATTGTTTGTCATGAGACATAATGGGCACAATATTTTATGGTGACATGGCAATGTCTTTGTAAGCGGCCCAACCTAAATTCATTCATCAATCTGGGCCCCTGCGTTTGATGACTGGGTGGCATTTGGTAAGGCCTGAGTGCAGGTATGGTGACAGGTCTGTGATTGTCCCTTGGCATTATTTAGAACAGCAGGAGACTCACAGATACATTGCACATAGCTGAGAAAAGGTCACAGAGAAAAATGGAGAATGGTGGCAAATTGCCTCTCCTTCCCATTACTGGTCACTGTTACCGTAATATGTCACCCAGTCTGCCACACTGGAGGGTCGACGTGAACTATGGGCTCTGACACAGGACGAGGACTTTGACGACGCTACATTAATCTGGTCTTGGTGTTCTCCATCCTGTCAACAAAGCCTTTGTTTTAGCTCCTTGAGGGAATTAGGAACAGTAGGAGGACATGAAATCATTTACACCACGTGTTTAATTTTTGATTATGCCATTTTCTCACGTCCAGGGCTGATTATATTGACAACCGGGAGTTAAAAATGTTTGAAGTGGCATTTATGAATATGACTTTAGACCTTTTTTCTTTTTTTTGTTGCGTTTTTATAATGAACCTGAACCGTATTGTAAATGGTTCACAACATTACGCATTCACAGAGATGAATATCCCCTTAGTCACTCCTGAAGTTTGAGACGCAGCCATCCATCTGACCTGTGAATAGACGACATCTTTTTATTTTTTTCAGTGGAGTTCATTGGAGGCTGCAGAAACACACGATAACGGTGCGAAATGTTAACGTTCATAACTCTCCTATTTAACATATTCATGTATTTGAATATGTTTGCATAATGAAATAGTACAAAGGAAATGCTTCCAATAAAGCTGCTCTTTGGCCAACTGAACAGACTAAACTAAAGGTTTATTGTTATTTTACTCATTACTGTCACTCTATTTCCACATATTGTAATTCTGCTGATATCCAACTCCTGAATCCCTCACAGATCTAAGAGGGGAACCAAATATTCGACTGGCTGTATAAATGACTGCATATACCAACATCATTATTGTGCGCAACAAGTGCGTGGTATTCTGGGGCATTTTCTTTTTGAAATCATCTAATCATCTAACAATTGCCACCACTTGTCAATCTGTTCATTTATAAGATTACTGAAAAATGAATGATGACAAGAAACGATTTCTCAGGACACGACGTTAACAATTATCAAATGTCCCTTTTAGATCTGATTTCGAATGCTGAGCCATTTCAGTGAAAAAGTTGATTAGATACTGCAACACGTTGCCAAAGGAGGTCCAGGCTGCATTTTCCATTCATGGACTTCTTGAATCGACACAAACCTCTTTTAAAAATCATCCTTACGGGACGCTGTGGTTTTCTGTTACTCAGCAAATCAGACTCCCCACCAGCCTGATTTTTAATTCTGCTGTAGCGCTCCACTAAATTAACATGGCAGGGGTAATTTGGAGGGAGACTGCTCAGCCTCATCATTCACACAGGCATCAGAGCGTCATTGGAAGTGTGTGTCTGTGTGCGTGTGTGTGCGTGGAGGTGCAATGAGTGAGGGGGTAATGGCTGATGAGGTTAGGGTGCTGTGTACCTCTGTGTCGTTTGCTTTGGTTTACAATCTGTTTTGAAAAGACTCCCAGCAAAGACTCGAATGATGTTTGTGTTTCTCTGAGTGTCCAGGGCTCGTCAGACACACAGAACAAAAATCTGCCAGTTTAATGTGCTCACCGAACGGGAACATTGTGTTGACTTCGGGTGTTCTAATCTGCCCCTTGGTAGTTTCCTCCTCACATTTTAATTTTCCTTCCTCCGAAAGACATTTCTGTTATTAAATTATTCAAATGAAGATTGCCACAGTATGTGAAATAAACTTAGAGAGAATGGGTTAATATTCCTCTTCAGGCAATAATGGTTACTCCCTATTTTTCCTGAATGAATATCATTTGAGCCAATAGCCCTCAAAGCATGTAGTGGGGGAAAAAGAAAATCTGACTCATTCATGTGGATACTTTTACACACAAGGGGAGCTGATTAATTCAAACCAAAACGTCTCCTCTAGGGCATTTACCTCAGTATAGCGCTGTTTGATATTGTCAGAAATGCTATTCAGGCCAGACAAGCCTTATAGTGCAAATTATTACATTCCACATATTCTTTGTGTTTTATTCTATTAGTTGCAGGAAGGTAATTAGGGGTGAAACGATGTTTCTCAGTTACTCCAATACTTGAAATGCATTCACTCGCCCATTTTTTTTTATTTTTTTTTTTTTACATATAACATATTGGATATTTTCCACTGTACAGGTGCAGAGGATGACAGCACTATTTCCGAAGTTTTTAAATAGCATCCGTATTTATGTATTTATGCTCACTGGGGGTGGGGGGGTGGCTACTTTGCCACTTATATTTTTCTGCTGTACTATTACTTATATGGCATGATGCACAGTGTTGGTTTAATCTGGAATCTAAAGCTAGAACTGCCTATGGTGCTCACTGTTACTATGGAAGTTTTAAGAAGTTTTTAAGCTGAGAAATAAAGTTATTACGTTATATCTGACATGAATTCACCAGGTCAGCGGCTGTCATCATTTTAACACAAAAGATGTTATCCGTTCAGTAATTCGGGAGAGCAGAGAGTTTGATCTTAATTAGCCCATGACAGGCCATGTCTTATTATAACGATACGCCAAAAATGTTCACATCACCTAACAGGTGCTGTCAGGCCAGACAGATTAAATAAGTTTCACTCCCTCTGTAGAAAATGGTTTGACCGCCCATCATAGTCAAGGACTTCATTTGAGTTGTTTTTTTTTTTTTTGTTTGTTTTTTTAACAGTAACCTGCTACTGTCCTTTGGATCTGTGAAGTGAGCTGTCCCAAAAATATAAAAGCACAACAACAAAGCAGACATTTTGACAGGTCATTGCAACATCAGTGCTTTACAAAGAGGAGAGAGGAACGATGATCTTTGATGATCAGAGAGAAGAAAACAACCCTGATGAAATTATCTGGCCTAATGATGAGAAAGTCATTACTTTTTCCTCCTTTTTTCATATTCAAATTTTAGCACAACTTGACCACAGTTTCCAGCTGGCTTCGCTGGAGAACGCTGCTGTGTTGCCAACATGCATTGCCAGTGTCGGTATTTTTCAGCATAATCTAACATTTGTCAAGGTTGAACCGTGAGAGCAGGATCTGAGTCGCATTTCGTACCAGATATTCATTTTGGACCCTTTCACTCATAAGCATAATCTTTCCCTGAGCTCAACAGACCTCAGCTATCTATTTCAACTACAACACAGCTATACTGTATTCAAATTTAATCAGGATTAATCAATGTTATCATCATCAGTGTTCTGTTTGGCAGATGGTTTGACAAGTCCCATCGCAATAAAGCCAATGTTCTGTATCCCTATTCTGCTTCGGTGCCTTTGCTGCGAGTATGACCTGTTAAAAATCTCTTATGAATATGTAAAAAAAGAGACTTTGCCTAATTTTTTACAGCCCTTCATCCCAGTGAAGCTGTAGAAAAATGTTAACTTTGCCCCAGCTGGAAGTGAGTTTAGGCCCCAGAGCACTTCAACAATTAATTAGAGATTTCCAAAGATGGAACCGTAGTTATGAATAATCCACGTATCAAACCAAAGTAGTTAGCAGCATAGCCTTGAGCAAGATAAACAAATGGACGCATTCTAATTATCAATCTTATTTCAATTTATCTAGTTTTGCAGCCAATGCCTAATTACCTTCGATGCCCACAAAGCACCTCTTAAATAAAAATCTGTTGGCATTGGGCGGATTTTAGGGCTTAAGTCATGCAAAAATTGAGAGTTCAGTCAACAGTTTCTTCTTTTTCATAGTTGAAGTGGCATGATATATTTCCATAACTCTCTCATTAAATCTTATTGAGGCTTTAAGTTTTGTATTAATAAGGGCGCGCCACTGACTGGTGACTTGCAAAAAAAAAAAAAAAAAAAAAAAAAAGTCTTGGCCTCATCACCAGCTCTTTGTTAACTTTTGGATTAAATGAGATTTAAAACATTCTGGGGGATGGTGACAGACTTCACATCTTAATTTATATTGTTTTCAGTCAAAGATACGCCTGATCATTTTTAATATCTTTGGTTTTCATCTATTTTTGGAGCAGTAACAAGATGACTTGAGTTTGGTGCTCCAGAATGTTAAATCAATGGCTGTCAATATCACAAACAACCACGACGAGGGATTGCTCCTTTCTTGTACTTGTTTTGTTTTTCACATGACAAGCTCTTTTATTACATCATGGAGCGTTTTCATATGAACTTCACAGAAAGAATAACCGTTGGGGACTGAGTCATGTGTGGGTAGAACAGGTAAGCAGAAGTAGACGTGTTGCTATGGCGTTAGACTTGAAAGTACTTTTTATATTTCAAGATATCAGACTTGCGTGGGTAAAGTCTGTGCAGTTATCCATCTGACCTCAACGCTCGAGTCACTTTCCTCAATTCCTTATTTGATCGCAAATATGATGTCTCAGGAGAAATCAGAGCAGATTTTGCAATAATGAAACTGTGAAAATAGATCTAAAATCAATGTAACTCAATTCAGTTAGATATCACAAATTGCGAATTATTCTTTTAGAAAAGATTTAAACTGATGATGCTTATACAGGCATCTGTTTTAAAACGTATACGAGTCAATGCAATCATTAGATTTGCAACAGCCAGTAACAGATTATTATTCAGTATTTAATTCAGTATTTTAATAAACAGAATGTTTTTAAAAACATGAAGGATACTAAGGTTGTGTTTTTACATATACTGAAAAAGACCAAGCTGTTCCCACTTAATTTATCCGCTGGAGAAATCCTTGTTTTGGATAATGGCATTCAATTTCTAAGTTACTGTGAAAAGCTGTAGCCTGGAAAACCTTTTCACTTAAATAAACACAACAACAAAAACAGAAAAACGGACTTAAAAAGACACGAGTGTTTATAATTTTATTTAAAAGACTACCTTCGCCAAAACGGTGAAGCACAACTCTTTCAAAGGGCATCAGCCAGACACTGAGCAGCAGATGGATAGCCTACTGCATGTTTGAAAATCTTTTCAATGTTTTCATTATACAGTACGGCATTTTAAATTATTAAAAAGAATCAAATTAGGCGTACGGGGACGTGGGATCCCTGAGTGAGTGTGGGCCCCTGTGTTGGCAGAAGTAGCAGAGGTTGATATTCACATTAAAAAGGTTTTTCCACCAGGAAATGACCTCGATTTTAATGCGAGGAAATAAGGCTGAAGAGAATGCCAAAAATGGGAAATCCTAAAACAGGATTAGGGTCTCGTGAAAACCAACTCTGCAGCGATTATTGTTTTATTACTACTATTTTATTTTTCCTTCCAGAAAACTAAACCCGGCATGGATGCAGGTGGTTCTCTTTTGAATCCAGTATCAAGTCTGCATGGGTGAAAAAAAAAAAAAAAAAAAAAAAAAAGGGTCCACGCTGAGTGGCTGATGTGGGAGGATATGGTCCTCACCAGAGTATATAAACATGCACACATCGACACACCCACACAAAAACGGATGAACACACAGCGTCAACATTTCAGTGGTTGTCTTCAGATGGGCCACCCGGTGGTCTTCAACATGCCGGCTGATAACCAGCATGTGTACATTAAATTCCCATCCGAACAGTTTTCAAAGCAAAATGTGATGTAACAGAGTTCACAAATTGTTTGGCCTCTCTGCCTTCAAACTCTGCGCCTGCAAATAATGTTTTTTAAGAGTCGCTACCTGAGAATGTTCCCAGCAGATATGTGGACTCATTCGACTCCTGACTGGATTCAGCTCTCTGGTCTCCCAAGTGATAAAAGGAAAATGTATGTGAAATCTAAATGCAGGCAGGGGGTCTTTTGTCTGATGGTATCCTGTTAGACTAAATTAATTGTAATATGTAAAATTGGCTGATAGGTTTAAAGGAGTTAGAGTTGTTCTTGGATTACTTTGTACATGAGGTGAATAATTATAGCATCAGCGCACACTTTGGAGCAGACACTGCAGACGACACATACCCGAGCTGAGTTAGGAGCACTGCAGTGCTGTGTTGATGTGGAATCTAAATCGTGAGCATATTTGTATCCATCTTTTGTATGCAATTACAAAAGTGCATTTGCATCGAAGGTGTAAACACCGCAGCGCAGCACTGTGGTTTTCCTCTCACTTTAGCTGATTGGCTGCTGCCGATAGAATATTCTTCATTACGTCTTTCCCTGCACATACAGTAGCTGCTAACTTGAAATGATTCTCACCTGTCTCTAAACTCCAGCCATGACCTCCAGAGTCAATAGTTTACTTTTCCACTTTGTCAATAATGACTGAAATGCCAGTTACTTCTTTGCCCGACTGCAAGTGGCTTTAAGTGAATGCGATGTTTTATTATACCGCCGCCCGTATATCACCTCGGTACCAAGAACTTAATTCATATCAGTTCTATTTAGCTGTTGTGAACATGATGAGTGGGTCATTAACCGGACTTCACATTAAGAGCTCAAATAAATGAATGAGCAACAAAAGATTAGCAACCATATAAAAAGCAGGAATCGCTGATAAACCAGTTGTGCACATGAGTGCAAACCCATCATGCCAGTTTAAGTATGGACGCATCTTAATAAACTCTTAAGCACTCACAATGATTAGCTGTTGCATAACCTGAAACATTGCCAAAAGGTTAAAGCCCAGTTTTAATGTGGCTCAGGCATTACTTGGCTTCAGGCTTGGGCTTCTTCCAAAAGGACAATTTAAGAGAATTACTGGAGGCACATCAAGTTGTCAAGATACCCATTCCATCAATGAAAGCCTAAAGAAACATTGTATTACTGCACAGAAATGCATACCACCACACACGGGCTTCGTCAACTTGATACATACATAAGCCTAAATGAAGTCTCTATAACTAAAACAGGAGAGCTGCATGACTGCCACGGTGGAAATGTTCTGCTCTATTGTACGCAGCTCCATATGGTGTTTTTCTATTGTGTTCATGATCGGTGTGTGGGTTGACTGCGCTGAAATTCATCATGACATACCAACAGTGGTTTCTTTTGAGTGCATTAATAAAGACATGATTGTTGTCCCCCCCCTCCCCCTCAGAGGTGAGAAGAATGTGTTGTTCCTGTGTCTTCCTACAGTTTTTATTTTTGTTGGTGTGCACCTGCTGTCCACATTGTCTACAACATAACGTTGAAAAGCTAAGAAAGAGGCCAATGAAAGAATGGAGCAACGCTTTGACGTGTGCGCTATAGTTTGTTCATATTGTTCAAAGGTTCAGAGTGATAAACACCTCGACATAAATTCTTGGGAAATTAATTGCCTCTGCCTATTTAGTCATTTTAAAGCACAAACAACATATTTTAATGACTATAGAGTGGATTATTGTCTGTGCATCTGAGACAAAACAATATTCAGAGCCATTTTCCACATCTGTGCAACTTCACTGCAGGCTTTAAATGGGCAATTTTACATTTAGAAGTACATGACATAAAAAGGTGAACAGGTTTTAACAGGTTTTACTTTAGAGGGCTCGGCTCATGCTGTTGGTTTTTATCCCTGATGTCAACTGACTTCTTTGTTAACATCTGTACCCATTTAGAAAAAAGAAATAGCTCACATGGTCATTTTGAAAGAATTGAATGATTAATATATATATATATATGTATATATATATATATCGAGAATTACATGAGTACTTTAAATCAATATCCTGAAATGGTTTTGACAATTCTCACAACTACACGGTGCAACCAGCATTGTGTCGCACCAGCAGAAACAACACCAACAACTTTTATGTACACAAGCTCCCTGTCTGTGTTTGCAGTCCCCCGGTCTCTGCGACTGTGTGGCCAAACGAATAAAACCAACCTGTGTGCTCACAGCGCTGGCGAACAGTGATCCATCACCGTGAAAAGCCGGAGAAAATGAATATTCTAAATATTACCGTTTCATCTGGATTACAACAGATGCCAAGTCTGTCACTGTGAGGGGCTAAGCCTCAAATACGACACGGAGATGTCAAACATTGTCTGGGGTGATCAGAAGACTGTCACAGCATCATTATCTTTATTTTTTATTTTTTGCCAAACTTTCGATGATAGCTGCAGTTATTAGTTCGACACTATGAAATCATCTAATTCCATATTTCAGTCCACTGGACAGTCTTCCTGAATTTATTGATATAAAAATTTTGTGAGATTTCTACCTCTGGTGCTTCAAAGTTTGGGCCTGTAGTCTTGCGTTTGGCTCTGCCTGCGCGTGAAAAGACCCCTCATTTCCTACCAAAGAACACACAGGAACATCGAGGCTGCAGACGAACAGAGAGTCAGATATCAAGAAAAGCTGGCCTTTACTCTCTTCAGTGCACGAGTCGCTGTGCCTGACCCCTGCGCTGTGTTCAACGTTATGTAACTGCCACAAAAAGTTGATGTTGGGAGATTTGACAGAACTCTTATTTGTTTCCAGTCTTTTTTTTCTCTCAGATCTAGTTAAGAGAGAAAAGGTAACATGTGGGAGTGTTGCAGTATCATCGCTTTGCTCTCCGTTAGGAAACTCCGGCGTGACCTAATGTCTTCTTTGAAATTCTGGCCTTCTGGTTGATGGACACCAACTGTGCTCTGAAATATTCAACCACTGGCGGCAGTATGATCATTTCATACAACAAATGGCACACATACATAACATAGGATTTTTTTTTATTTCATTCAGCAACACCAACACACCATTACTCAAAGTACCGTTATTAAACCATTCCTCCCCGATTACGGCAATTTTCACAAACCACAAACATGGAAATTCAATGGAGAAAATATGTGAGTTCAACATTGGCCCAAGAGGAAACATTACTGAATGTTATGCAACGTTGTCGAAGATTCCATTTCCTCTCGCATTTGATTTTTAAGCTGCATTCCAAACTTTGCTTAGCTGCGTTGTGAATATGCAATATGAATATGCAAGTGTTCGTATTCATTATTGAATGTTTCTAATGTGGTCTAGTGTGTTTACTAAAGCAGCTTAGTTCTTTTGACAGCCACTGAATGTAATCATCAGTGGAAAGACGACACATAAGTGTTTTTTAATTAAAGTCTTTTTCTCAGAAAGGCCTGAGGCGGCCTCAAATCTCAAAGCTGCATGTTGTTGAACACAGGGATGTGTAATTTTCAGGTCAAAATTAAATTCTGTGCAAAGGTTGCTATCAGAATCAAAGACCTGCAAAATAGATGTCTCCTCTTCGTATTTTCAATTTGAGTTTCAATTTTTTTATTTATTTCTTTCTCCTAAGATGCAATGAAAAAAACGTCCAAAGTTGTCTGATGTCTTCCCCGCTAAGTGGAGGACTCAATGGAGCTTTTTATGTCTGGCTGCTTTTCTTCAGGCCTGCTTCACTTCCTCAGAAAGGAAATGCCTCTCCGTCGCCACCCGTTTTACTTTTCTTGGACGGTAAAAAGTTAACTGACTGCATTAACGGCACCTGAAATCTGCCCTCAGGTAGAAAACGCTAATGTGGGGAGAGAGCGATGTCTGCTTTTAATTTTAGTTAAATATTTAGTTCAGCAATTTCAGCATTTAACGTTAGTTAAATATTTAGCTTGAAAAAACCTTAATTTGGGATTTTGTTAAATATTTAATTAAATGAACTATGTGTGTAAGATTTTGTTAATTATTCATTTATTTTGATTTATTTATTTTTATTCAACTTGACATTTCATATTTAGTTCCAAAGTTTGGGATGACATTCTGCCCCCACAAAAAGTCAATTTTCACCCATTTCAGCCGGAGTGCTTTGACTTTCACCACCACATGGACGACACACACGCAGAAACCATTCATTCCACCATTCCCACTTATGGACAATTTCAGAGTAACAGTGACCCAATGTCTCTGGGCCTGTAGGAAGTCTTCGAGCCCAGAGGAAACCCAGAGAGACGGCACACAGAGAAATGGCGTTTTAACCTTTTTGCGAGGAAAGTGAACTAACTGTTGCCCTCCTTCTCTCTTTAGTTCAAAAACAAAAAAACCCGTCTGATCTAAAAGAAGAGTTTTACATAAAAAAAAAAGATGGTCGGCAACCCTAAAATCCCTACAACCGTCTCAGAGTAGAGGTTATCAGGGTGGGCAGGAAGGGGGAGAGCGGCAGGAGTGGACCGTGGAGGATTGGATGAGGTCAGTGAGTCAGGTAAGTCCAAAACCATCGGGGGGGGGGGGGATTTGAAGATGACCATGTCAGAAACTGTTTGTGCGACGCTGTGCGATGAGGTGTTCACAGGGTCAGGGTGTACAGATAAATCCGCTGAAGGTTTCCGGCACGCTGCTATCTGAACTCCCATAATGCAGCAGGTCTCAGCTACACGGGTTTTATGAAGGAAAAGAGTTCATCATGTGCCCTCGATTCAGAAAAACGACACGTTTTCGACGTCCTCAATTAAGAAATAAGCAAGGTTTTATTCATTCCAGTGGAAGCAGGCTACATTCAAATATATGGCACAAAGAGGAACCTTGGAAGTACTACCAACACCAGAAGCCACAGACTGCTCCGAATCTGAATTTGGCTGTGACACGCTGAATATAAATTAAGCTCTGGCTGCACAGACCTCTGCATCATCTTTTTTTTTTATTGTTTAATGGAGAAAACATTATAAGGAACAGCCCGGAGGAAGTTATTTGATACAATTCACCCTGGGAAGGCAGGAGGGAGTTACAGCATCCCCTTTTGGGAAAGAAATAAAAAACAACAGCAGCAGCAGCAACAACAACAACAATAACAACAAGCCAATCAGGCCACTTCTTAGCAACAACTATTCAGTCAAGACTATAAGTCAAAATGAAGCTGAAGTGATGTGAGAAATGATTTCTCTGCTACAAACACACAAAACCTTCCATGATAGAGGGAGCACAGTTGTCTATCTCCTCATCACGTACGGGGGCTTTTCTGCTCTGCACCATCTGCACAGCTGAAGGTTTTGTTTTTTCTCCCACAACAGAACAAAGCCACATCATTACTGTTCACTAATTCTAATTTATACAGACAAATATTTGGGCTGCTGTGTACTTTAGAGACTCTGGGAGCTGTAAGGCAGTCCAATTTAAATAAAGTTTCTATAACTCCGGTGACCAGGGACACATTTGACATGATTAACAGCCCATGGAGGCGCAGGAACCACAGCGCTGGTTCAACCACATACAGAAATTGCAGAATTTGCTCCTTGCTTCCTTCTCAAGCAGGAACGGGAAATAATATCACAATGCAATATCATGGCACAGTAAAAATTCAATATTATCACACTCACTTTTGATTCATCAACATTTATTCAGCAAGGCTGAAAACCATTCATTCTCATGGCTCTCGTTTCATAAAATGGCACCACCTTCCTGTTATGTTCACCCAGTGTTTCACGTCCAACTATCATTAAAGTATATTATGCCAACGCTTCTTCCTAAATTGACTTAGAAGCGAGGGACATCACAATGATTTCAGTACAATAGCACGTTTACATTTCATTTGGGTGATGGATTGAGGTAACAAAGTCTATTGTATCATCAATTGTACATGTGCAGAGGGAAATTGTCAGTCTGGCTCCATAACCGCCTGTAAAAACACAAGCTTTAATCAGTAATGACTGAACTGGCAGCCAGAAAAACTGAAGGTCTGATCAAATCCCATGACGACTCTCATTTCCCCAACAGATAAAACCCTCAACAAGCGTTTCCAGCAAGTTAACATGAAAAACGGAGGTCAAAAGTAAAAACTAAGATGGCTTTCTGGAATAAAGTATTTTAACCAAAGTATATCAAAAACAAAGAGCGGACTCGCACGTGAATCAAAGAAAAGACATCAACAACACTGGACCACGTTTCTAAATTATCAAAACTAGAAAACTAGAAAACAAAAAGTGGAATGGTTACAGAAGGTTATTTTTTATTATTATGAAAACCTTTTCCTTCCTGTTCCGATCAGCTTCAAACACGTCGCAGACTTCCCACGGAGGTTGAGAACGAACAAAAAGATTGCACTGAAAGTTTGCCCCCCACCCCTCAGTCTCTCTCAACAGAACATCTGATAGGAAATCTGTGAATGTTTTAGTCCGACAAATGAAACAGGCTGCAAAATATGCTCGTCGCTCTGTGACGGGAGGGAGGGGGTGAATGCTAACTGAGCAAAGTTTATCGTGACGATCAATTTAAACAATATTTATTTTGTCTGAAGAATTATCATTTCAAAGGCCTCTCCATTTAACTCCCCCTTGTACCTTCATGACCTCCCCCAAAGAGTGGAAATGTCCTCTGAATTTTAATCGGCCAATATGAAGTTATTCACGTGAAAAGGTCAGAAGGTTCGGATTTTCATTTAGCCCTCGACTATCGTGCTATTATTCGCGAACTAACTTCCAAGGTTTAGGGGAGTTCAGTCCAGACCTCGGAAGCCTAAACACAGATGGCATTACATTTTCTGGTGTCAACTTTAAGTATTCATTCAAATATACAATGGAATGAAAATACCATCTGTGCAACGAACATTCATGATTTATTAATGTTAGAAAAAAAAACCCAAAACGGCTGTAACACAGACCTAAGCCACTGAAGATTGCAATCACATCCCATATTTTAAAATTTTTATTTTTTCCCCCCACAAACCTTTGCGAGGCTAATATCTTAAGTCTGTTTCCTCTCTGAACTCATGGACAGGAAGAAAGAGAAGAAGAGGAAAAACCAAACCACATCATCACTGCCAGCAGCAAATTTCACTAATAATGTAAATTCAGCACCTACTTGGCAGCACACCAGCTGTTTCTCATCAAAATAATGAGCCTCTCTTTCTTTTATGAGAAAATTATCTATGTTCTTTTGACGCTGAGAGCTCCTCCTTAGTTTGCATGTGTGTCCTGACTCCGAGTTTTACAGATAGATATCCAGTCTGAGCCTACCTAACGTTGCCAGCAGCCTGAAAAGAAGGAGGGAGGGTGTATTTTTTAGTTTAGTTTTTTTTTTTTTAAACATCCACTGGGCATCTCAGCTGAGTGATTCATTTCCTGCCTTTGTTGGTCAGGACAATATAGACCCCTTCACGAATCATCCACCTTGTCTTCATCCTCCTTAATGGCTTGCCGCACAGTTTGATTGTATGCAGATGAGGGAAACCGATGAAGTCAGGTTTTGTGCACGTGCACATCCACGGGGTCTTAGATCAACTACTTGAGTGCGAATAATTAATGATTTCTGGGACTCCAACTCTTGCATATGCACTGGGCAACATAAGAGGTTAATAGGTATTTTATTTTCCGAGTCCAAAGGCAGACACACATCACTGGTCTGAATGCAATCCTTGCTGGGTATTAAATAAAAGAGGCTCCTGGCATGGTGCTTTAAAGATTGAACGATAGCCATTCAGTAGTACTAATGAATTGCTGATGGCTGATTTAATGAGATGGCTTCAACTTATACTGTATCTGAGAGCAAAAACATCCAGCTTCTAATTAGGTTCCTCTTTGAATTTAATGAGTAAACATCCAAAAAGTGTCATTGATCCATATCAGCTCAGTGCTCATAAAAGTTTGATCATTTCTTAAGGTCCTACATGAAAAAGTTAAGGATTAAACCAACGCTGTTTGAGCATTTCCTGCCATTACTTTTTACAGGTATTTAGTCACAAACCATAATACTGGGAAGATTCAAATCTGGGCCCAACGATGACACTAAATGTTGGGTCACACTATCACCACAGTGAGTCCAGTTCAGCTCAAAGGGCACTAGAACTTCTGTGCAAAACATCTTCACAATTTTTATTTTTATGTGCACCAAAGTGGTTCAGCTGACCAACCAAAAGCCTTGGGACTCGCTTTGTTTCAAATTATTCATTTTTGTAGTTGAAGAACAGTTCAGTAAACTCTCTCTCACACACAAACACCCATAGAAATATGAATTGCACAACTTCAAAAATGCTATTAATCCTCTCTATCATCATTGATGTTATGATAGTTGATGATAAAAGAAAAGAGTACAAAAACACAAAGGGAGTGTTGCACTTCCAACCCATTAATGAGACCTGGCTGTGTGGATGTGCAACCCTGAGTAACTTCTCCTATAGTTGGGTTGGCCATACGCTGAATGTTGAGGTGAAGGTGACCCCAACCATGCAGCAGTTATGAAATGATGGCTTCTGAGTTTTTATTTTAAGATGGCCATTTACTATGCTGTGTAATACATTAATTATTTTATCCTTATGTCTGTACTGACATATAGAAGACTAGTATCTACTGAAAGAGTCATTAATAACATCAGATTTTATGTTATTATAGTGCTAAATAAGTGCTGCCTTTTATTTTTTATAACTTATTATATGAAGTTATAACTTCATTTATGATCTCAGCTCAACATCCAGTGACACAATAAATACAACTGCAAGCTGCAAACACGTTTGTCAGGCGTAGCCAACAGTCTTTTGTGAATTCGGCTCACTAAGTAGCCGCAGTAAAGTTGTTCACAGGTAACGTCACAGTTAGGCAAAGGCAAAAGATCGATCAGCTGCCACACACAGACACAAGGAGATTAATGATGCTTGTTAGCTTCGAAGCTCTTGTACTTTCATTCAAAATTTGGGATGGAAGTGTTTGTGATTTGCATTACCAAACAGAGAGAAGGCTTTCATTAAGCAGAACGAAGAAGATCAAACCATGCCTGGAAGTTTTACACTGTAAATAAACTCCAAGGGACATTTTTCTGTGTGCTGTTTGCTCTTTTTTTTTTTTTTTTTTTCCTTTTACCCCAAAAAACAATTCTGAAATGAGAATTCTTGTTTAGTTTAGTGTTTAGTCCTGTTAGTGTGAAACAGCATAACTAAATACTCTGAGGCATCCTCTGATACTTGCATTTAATTTAATGCCCAAGCTGTTCGGGATTAGATTTTGGCAAAAAAACTATGAAAGAGGAAAGAAAACTTGAAAGGTAACAGAGAAAATTGTACAATTGAAAATGAAATTGGGGAGTCTCCTGAAGAGACCCCAGTCATTTGCATAATAAGGAACGCTCGTGCACCATTGTGCAGTCCGATACATGCTGTTTAACTGCAGTAGGAGTTTGAAATGGTTTGTTCCCGGCCTCTGAAACTCTCTCTGTACAGACGATGACTGTGCACTGAGCAGAATGACAGGCAAATAATGAAAAACCATCTCTCACATCAGAGTTCTCTGTATATTCATTTGAACACATCTGTTCCCCTGGAGTGTCATCAAGAGATGCAGCTGTAAAATATGTGGGAGCGACATTTGTTAATGGGGAAGAGCACAAATGGTGAACATTACCCATCAGCCACTGTTTATTTGGAAATAAAATGGGCTTATTTGTATACTCAGTCAGTTTCCTCTACTCAGGGGACAACTGAAATCATATCCTAGCAGCGGAAACAATAAATTGAAAGGGTACCTAAATGTTCAATAGCTGAATAAAAACCACTCATCTAATTTATCAATTAAAAAACACGCTCAGCCTGCCCATATGCCTGCCATTAGCATGCCTGTTATTCACTGTGTTGGCAAACAACAGTTTTTTGCCCTTCACCTGAATGAAATATTCATCAGGGAGAGGCACACAGGTGGAGGGACATGGACAGGCGTTAGCGTTGGATAGATGACAAGCAGACATCTTCATCCTTTGCGGTCAGCCAGCCATCGGGGTCGTCGCCGCTACGCTCCAGCCCACTCCAGGCCGAATCATTTTAATGGTTACATCATGCGGGGCCTCAGCCTTTTCGAGGAATGGATCACTGTGATTGCATCTGTCCCGCTCCAGTGATATCAGTCTGTGTGGTGGCATCACGGGGTCACGCAAGTCTGTGATTGAAGAAGCCACTGAGGGATTTTAACAAACTTAAAAAAACAAAAAACAAAACAACAAAACGCCTACCCTGTCGAAATAGAAAAGTCTGTGTTTGTTCAAGTCATTTCAGATTTTTTTTTTTTTTATTTTCTGTCTCCCCCTGGTAAGCAATAGAAAAGCAATTTCATATCAAGAGTTTGAGATGATATCTCACTTGAATCATATTTTGCTCACAAAGGATGTCTGAGAAATACAACTCATCTAAAACTAAAAGATTTGTAGTTCACCGTGCCAGCGTGGACAAACGATAGCACACGTCCCTCTGTGTGGAAAAAAAAACAAAGACCAAAGGACTTTGGCCATTGTTGTATTTACAAGACAAGCTAGGTGGTTAGTGATCTTGCATTTGTAAAGATAACTCTGGACTTCTGTAGGCAGCTGTTGAACTTTGATGCTGAAATTCGACCGTTTCTTCTAGATATCTAAGTGAACTCCTGTGAATGCCAGCGTCAGCTATCAGCAATAACAAAACTAACACATAGCTGCTTTAATGGCCGACTTTTAAAGACACTGATTTACAGACAGAGCTTGGACGTTCTTCCCACTTTCCAGTTTGCTTCCTGAGAAACAATTACCAGTTTCTGGCTGTAGCCTGATGTTTGGCCAGATGAGATCTCTCGACTAATCTGAGACAAGAGCATGAATAAATTGTACTTTCTAAATGGTCGAGTTTTCCTCTGAATTATTTATATCTAATTAATTTACATAGGCGTTCGCACAATATAACAAGGCTTTGTGTCATATTTGCTGGAGGAGCTGATGGGCTTTTCAACTGACTGCATCCATATGCTGCATGCCTCACACATGAGAGCTGCAGGCCAGAAACAAGGCAGGGGCTGTTCTCAGCAGCCCTGCCTACATGCTGCTCTTGTCTCAAGGGCTCTCAGGTTTGCATTTGCAGAGACTAAACTAAAACAGCATTAAAAGCCTCCCTCTGTTTCACAGAAAGTCCTTTATTTACACATTCCACAGTCTGTGGCGGAACAGCGACTGCAACATGAATGAATTTGTCTTGATTCACCTCTGAAGCTCAGATGAGATCTTATCCTCAGCCTCTTTTCCAGAACTGAGCAGGAAAAAATATGTTTCCATTTCGCCGTGACGTAACAGCCAACTAGCTTTTGCCAACAGCAGATTATTCATTGGATCATTACAGCAATACCAGCTGCTGCTCTTATACTTGCTGATTTGCGTATTCGACACCTCTGTAAACACTGCAAGCGATAGTATTCATAACTCTTCCTGGCACAGTGAATGGTAGCAGTGAGTTACAGCGATGTACAGTAATTATTAAAAATGCTGCTTTTGCAAGCTCACGGTAGCTGCGATTTGATTTCTCTACATCGGGCCTTTCAAAAAGCCAGAGGAGATGTTCTGATTTATTTTCCCCTTTGGTTTCAGTCATCTCCTTTCAGGGACCCCCCGCCAACGCTGTGTGTCACTTGACGCTTAGTGTTTTCCTCTGAGAGCATCTCTTTCAGAAAGTGTGTGATTATCACCACCAGTCAGGATCCTAATCAAAATAAAGTTCAGAAATACCGCAGTTTGTATTACGAAGGATGCAAAGGTGTTTTGGATGGCGAAAATCAGGCTTTACTCCTATTCTGCTGTTAACAAACATTCTGATGCGCAAGAAATGTGGCAGGCGTTGAAAGGTTTGTGTGTGGTATCAAACCTGAGATTCCTTCGCTGGGATTTAATTCAAACAAGAGCAACACAGGAGTGTCTGTCCAACCAGTGCTATGTTTTAACACTACTCAGTGTCCCCGTGGTGGTAGAGACTGTCAGGCAGTAAATACTTTTTAAAATAGTCCAGAGTGAAACAGTTGGGACCTGTGAAGGGATCAATATTTCATGATACGTCAACAAAATATTAACACAGTGGAGCTGCTGCATAGTCCACAACACTCACACACACTCTTCTGTGTCAATATATGACTACACATTAAAAGACAGTAGTCTCTTTAGATGTAAAAGAAACCTAACAGACTTTTATATTCAACAACTTTCACGCTAGTGTTTGACCCTCACAGCGATGGTGGTCCATTCAAGCTCCTGAGCTTTTGGCTCATACTTTAAGTATATCATGCCTTTCACTGTTCTTTACAACTGCAACAGCCTTCATGCTAATGTTACAGATAAATAACCAGAACTATCTAAAAGAAACTCCTCACTCACAGTTCTACATGCCGGTTCGGTACTCGGATATCCTGATGGTGACGTAGGCCCGAGTGGCAAGATGACAATTCGCAGCTTGTGCTTTATGCAGCTCATGCATGAGTTGACGGTAATTGTATTTAATTGTATGCGGCAGTATCATACTAGCTCAGGAGGGGGAAGTTAATATTCACTACAATCGCTTTGTTGCAAAACACGACTGATTTATGAAACAAGTTTCCTGTATTCTAGTTTAACCAAGTAGGCCAGCAGGCTCGAATACATTTGAGCTCCTGAAATTAAAACACAAAGCCTTGTTAAAAGGTCCACACGCAGGATACTAAAAAACGTACTGTTTTAAAAAGCTTTTCAACCTAATTCTTTTTTCCTGCCCTGGGCAGAATCAGAATGATGCTTCCGCACAGTCTGAAACCGAATACGGTTTTAGCTTGCTGCTTACTAGTTATCAGTCTCTTCACGTTCAATTAAAACCAGATTGTAGACACAGATGATCAACTGTTGCACTGGTTAGCTGTCTGTCGTCCCACAGCAGGATCCTCATATAACCAAAGATGAATCAATCCCCATCCACTCCCACGATAAACAAACACATGGCCTTGCTCTTTGTGACCACTGCACTTGAGGATACTCTCATCCATCGTTCTGTATGGCTGAGCTCATGCAGCTTTGAGTGACAGGTGGGTGTGCGAGTCTGCCACAAACCAACATGCACCAAAGTCTCAGCTCCACACATGCTGGCCCTCATTACTCTATTTGCCTCTTCTGGAAAGTTTAACCAACAGCAACCCACAGGAGTAACAAGTAATAATATGGCTTTAAAAATCTATGTTGTATGGGTATTGTAAAAAAAAAAAAAAAAAGACTGCACTAGGCAACGCTTACTATGTGCCCTATTATTTTATGGTAATTGGCTATTTATTTAGCTCATGATGAGAACTGTATGCATTTTATTGTACTGGAAGAAGCCAAAGCTTAAATTTCCCCTGAGGCGCAAAATGAAGTTAATCAATTACTGTAATCAACAGAGTGAGTGAAAGAGTGTCGAGCCCTTAAAATAATCCATCCATTATCTGTCAGGGTCGTAAATGTGTGTGTGTGTGTGTGTGTGTGGTGGTGGGGGGGGGGCAGTTCCAATCCCACCTGACATTGGGTGGAGGCGTCGCCGTCGATCGTGCTCAAACCTTCAAACATTTTAGTCACCAATTAACCAAAACGCTCACGTCTTTAGACTGTGGGAGGAAGTGCCCAGGGAGAGCCGGGGGGCTGAAGTGGCCCTGTGATTGACCGGCCTCTGTCCAGGCTGTATGCAGGAAATGTTGGCTCAGAAACTCCCTCAAAACTATCAAGAATAAGCTGACGTAGGTCAAGGAGAAATGATGGAAATTCTGAAAATGTAAACGTCAATAACGAGCTGCGTTCTGCCGATGCTTCAGAAGCAGCCCTGTATTCGTTTTGGAAGCTGGTTATTCAAAATGAACCAAGTTATTACAAATGATGTAAAGTATAGTATGAGTGAATAAAGCCCCGTGCTAATGAGCAGCAATTAACATGTCACAGTAATAAGCTCACGAGGGATTTTGTGTGGCATCAAAACCTGGATGAAAATTTCGACTGAGAATGAAGCTGTGCCCGACTGTCATCTCCGCGGGAATGTGCGCGTGTGTGTGTGTGTGTGTATGTGTGCGTGCTTTTATTGCTTTATGGCTTCAATAACAGCACCTGCAATAATAGCTGAACATGTTCCTGCTGTGTGTGTGAGTGCACTTCACTTGCCCCCCTCTCACCTTTGCCAGATGCAGCGGCGTTCAAAAGAGAGAAGCACTTTTAGCCCGAGTTTATCAAAACAATCCCTTTCCCCGTGCCATCTGTCAGAAATCATAAACTGGCTCACAACCCCCTAACACTCCTCTTTTTATTCCAGCAACTCTTCAGCGCAGTAATGAAAAGTTTCACAAGAACTGAGACAAGTATTTTTTCGAAACACTGATCATACACTTCACAATCTGCTCGTCTCTCACCGTTACGTGAGCCGGGGAATCATTCAGACAACACAATGTGGGCGGATGTCCGTTTGTCGGTAGGAACAGCATCTGTGTGGGCTGCCTGCTGGGCCCAGCTCTCTTATGGATAGGGCTCTGGAAGACCCGGGCTCCCTAGTTGCCAGTGAGACAGATGCAGACTGGTGGGCGCCTCATCGCTAACTGCCTTCAGACAGACACACAAACAGCAGCTAGAGAAACACTCGGTTTGAAATGACTGGAGGAGTGATGCGCCTCGGTCCACCTCCCTGCCCTCTGAACCCACCATCAGTCTGTTTACATCCCATAACATGAGTCAGATGTTGTGAATGGAAAAAAAAAAACAACAAACAAAACAAAACCCAACATCTCATCAGGATGTTTTCATCCATTATTTCCATTATGGATTGGCTGGCGGTTTGCACTGATTTAGCTTTGCAAACCCACACAAGGTGTAAGAAGTTGTTTGTAATTCTGGCAAATTCAAATTCACACACTTTCATGTCAGTGTAAAAGGGTTAGGGTTAGGGTTAGTGGCTGTTATCTTAGTTTAGCATAAAGAATCAAAATAGGAAAACAACTTGTCCCTTGTAGAAGCCGCTCGTAAAACTGCATCATGTCATCAGTAAACTTAACCAAAAAAATCCTTAAATAAGGGCTGCTGAGTCTAGCTTCATATTTAGCATCGTGACATTAAAGCGGTATTGATCTTCTGCTTGGCCAGAAAGCAAAGAAAAACACTTCTCGAAAAGCAGAATGGTTTACTTACAACTGTAAAATAAAGCCAGCCATTAAAATATGTCAAAAGCACTGTATAAATAATATGTTGATGGCTTACACACACACACACACACACACGCTAATGTTTAAATGGAAATCAGTTCAGAATACTAGAAGACATTCACCACAGACGTTTTCTGGATCTGCCATCCTTTGTTTACATTACTGTACAACTCAAGTATCACAATCATTGTATATACGATACAATGATTGCAGCGTGTAGGTGTGAGCGTGGTGCATGATTTTGACAGTTCTTCTGCTTTGCATAAACTTCAGCATCAAAGCAAAGAAAATCTTTGTCAGCATGGACTCCTAATGACGGCTGAATCAGTACTGATGAAAGTGCCATGCAGTTTTTTTCGTTCATGTGTTAGGAATGTATTTTTAGCTCGGGAAGTTAAATGTGAAGGTGTTAGCAGTTTTGTTTTTTGTTTTTTTTTTTTTGTACAAACACAGCACCCAGAAAATATAAGTCTGACATGAAGTATCAGCTCATATTAGCAGGAGCATTATATGAGCTCACATAGTTACAGCTAAAGAAGATGATGCTATAGGTGTGCTGTACATCTGTGCTGACAGGCGGAAATGCGTCTTAAGATATTTCAATTGATGAAAAATGGCATCAGTTCCACAGGATGAATAATTAACTAGTTATTTTTACTTCTCTGGGGCATGAAGCGGCTGCCAGTGCGTGTGCAGGCAGGTGAGAGGATTGCTGACTATATAAACGATGGCATTGAGTCAGAGGATCTCATGGTTTCACAGGCATGCAGCCAAGCTTGTTAATAAAAAGGTCCTCGTAGGGGTTTTGCTCTGCTCTGCATTCAGAGTACTCTCAAATTTGAATAATTCGGTACAGTAAAGTTCGTCCTGCACCCTACGCTGCTGTTCTTGTGTATAAAATCATTACTGCGGGAGCAGCGGTGGACAAAGGACACGGCTCCAGTACTTTAGTCAAAGTCCAGATGCTCCCAGTCAAATATTACTCCAAAAAGAGTCAAAGTGGCCAAGTTAAACTGTGACTTGAGTAAAAGTACATTATTCGAATTTACAGTTTCAGGACAAAACACTTTAACTGTCTTTTGTTCAAAATCAAAATACTAAATAAAGTTAGTTATAATGCACGTCTTGGCTCCACCGCACAAAGCCAAGTACAATTTTTTGCTTTTCCAATGTAAAGGAGTAAAAATGTGAATAATAAATGACTCAAGTGAAGCGCAGATCCTCAAAAACTGTACTTAAGTATTTTAGTATATTGACTTTGTTACTGTCCAACACTGCTGGAGAGGAATCCAATCTCAGTCTGTTATTGACAGACTCATTGTCATGAACTTGAAGGAAAAGGTTCAAGTTAAAACCAAACCCTAACCCTAGAGCTGCTGCTTTTGCTGACGACAGATAAATTGAACCCGTAAAAGGCAGAACAAGTCCCCTGGATCATACATGTGGTACAATCCTCGTCGCTACTACGTGTAAAACATAGGTACAGCCCTACTTCATATTTCTTGGCTCCAAGTTAATGGATAAACAAAGACTGGTATACGTTAAAAAAAAAAAGGCGCTCAGCCACTCAGTCATTTTAATTATGTATGGAAAAATAACCCGTAGTGTGCGTTCCCTACAAATGTATCAATAAGAGCTGGACGCTATTTACAGGCATGCAGCTCCATTCCCTTGGTTGAGGTGGTGGTGGTGGTGGGGGGGGGGGCTATACCAGAGTACCTTAGCTGGGAGCGCTGAAAGTATCAGCATCAGGTATTTTCAGCCTTTCTTCCATCTAAACCATAAATAAACCTTGTTCATTCCAGAGTCACGGGGTACAAGCTGCATGTCACAGCTGCGGGAATAACCGTGTCTTTTTTGTAAGGCTTTTAGTGTAGGTGGCGTGTTTATCCCAGCGGTCACGCTGCGGCAGGCACCACGGGGCCTCGGCCCTCCTCTCTGAGTGCTGGATGCCGGCTGAATTTGCCCACGCTCTGCTCTCCAGCTGAGCTGTCTGTCTCTCCTAGCGCTCAAGCTGTCAAATATCTTCACAGGAAACATTGAGGAGGAGGGGGACATCATTTTCAGCGCATTACAGAGCAAGGTATGACCCTCACACCATCTTCTCTCTCTCTCTCTTTTTTTTTACCTTTCCCTGGCTCTTGAGGAAATTATGAGGTAAGCCTGACACCTTGACTGCTGAATGATGAGTGCAGACACAGGCAAAGCAGAAAGACAATAAACTCCACTGAAGGTAATGCCTTTGGCTTAAGCAATATTTCAGCACCACTGATAAGAAGATCAAATCTCAATTGGTCTCGTCTCATTCGACGGGTGATTGATATTTCGGCAAAACAGAAGGAGTTTCCGGCCAGCAGAAAGGAAACCTGCCGTGGATGTAAAAAAAAAAAAACCAAAACAAATCCCCTCACTTGGTGACATTAAAAACTTTTTCGGAACCCATAACACAAAATATAAGAAGATTTATTATCCAAGTTTATCTGTGCTGATTAATATTTAAATCAATGCAAATGGGGCTCCCACAAAGGCTCGGCTCGGGCCCTGTGTCATCACCTCGTCTCACTCAGTGCTCCATGTTGTGTTTATGCAAATGATTCACGGTTAGTTTGCTCACTGCAGTTCGTCGGTTAGCGCAGGTTAAACCGTTGACTACCTGCAAAATTTTCTCTTTCCTTATTTCTCTGCCTCGTTCATCTGTCGCTGGTTGTTCTTGTCCTCTCGATAGTATTTCAGATTCAGAAGAGTGAATACTTATATTGCAAATTGTGATTGTTCGCAAAAGAAAGGAGTCTGGAGACCTTCGGGGGAGTTTCACAGGGTCTCAAGAAAAAAAGAGGAATCATTCATTTTCACTATCATTCCTCTAAGAAATAAAAATAGGCGCTTATTCAAATCTTTCCACGACCATTTTCAGTATTGAGTATTTGTGAATCTTCAAGCACAATTTAACTTTTACTTCAGCACTTAATGCTGGACTTGTGTTCGGAGTATTTTTAAATGTACTGAAGTAAAACACTACTGCCAATATAACCAGTATATGTTCACATGTGAATATTTGTAAGACAACAATATTTTTATGCTTCGTTAAAAAAAAAAAAGGGATGTTAAAATATAAATCAATTTTGTTAGCAGGTTTTATCACGGGCAGGTGAACGTTCTTTATCAGACTGTCCTCGGTTTTATCCTACTTCTGCGTTTGACGACAAAAATGGCAACACTCCATCTGTTTACTGTGTTTCTTTGTTGATGTTAATGAGAGGACAGCAACGAGGTATGTTAGATGGCAATAAGAACCTCTTTGCAGCTCCCTATTTCTCCCACATAACATTATCATTGGTGAAGCAGAGCTGCCCGTCCCACTGCTTCAGCAGCAAGATGGATCTCCTGCACTTCACTGACAGCACATATTCCATTATATCAACCAGCAGTCACCGTCTCCTCCCCTGAATTACTGCCAGCCCTGTTACTTGCCTCAGCACCAAATTGGCTTAGCCAGTAAATGAAGGATTTGAATAATACATTCCACCTATCTGTCTCCTTTTCTTCTCCGCCCGGACTGACTGGACTTCATTTGGTGACATTATAATCTCTCCATTCGCAGCCGTTCCTCCAGATTTACATGGAGCATTAGCAGTCTTCTCCAATGAAAAACAAGTCAAAAGTATGATAACATGAGCGGCACGGCTGTCATTTTTGTCTTTTAAAATTCCCCATGAGACTCGAGCATTTGAAAAGAGGGATTACAGATATATGCGGATAAATGCAGTTACACGTACGTACACGGAGGTGGTGGCATCTCTGGTCTCCTGCGCTCAGTTATTCTCTTTGTTCTTACTCTCCACCTCCAATTCCACAGAGATGGTGAGTTGACCAAAAAAAAAATTGCTTGAACTTTTCCACTGAGGTTTTGTGGAAGTTAAAAAAAAAAAAAAAAAACCCAAAACAAAACACAAAACTCATGTCTGTTTTTTGAATCCCAACAATGGACTCTTAAACTGGATTTAGTGTATAGTCCACATATATATGAGATGCATATTAGTGCATATTAGTGAGAATGTTTTCGTTTTGTTTTGTTTTGAATTCAGCATTTAGATTGTGCTCAGCCATTTGTGAAATAGTAGTTTGGTAAATCAGAGACGCAATAGCTGAGACTATCATTGGACTTTTACATTTTTCTTGGGGGAAAGAAATAAAACGTAGCTTTAAGCATGCGTTGACTATTGTGACTTGACAAATGCAGTGTTGGTTGTATGTAGTGCTCAGCGTCAGGTTAAAACCCCCCGGAGGTGTTAGTTGAGCAGAAAATATGGTAAAGCCTCTCAAATGTGAAGTGACAGAACAACAAGGGGGTTAAATGATACAATGCAATCAAACGTAACGCCACCTTGGATTTTATGCAAAGCCTGTTCATCACATACGGCATCCGATCGTGCCACAATGCAAAGAAGATTTAGATTTTCCCACAGCTGGCGAACGCTACATCAGTAAAGCCTGTAGCAGGGTGAATAGGCACCATGGCATTAAACATTACGTATTCCTTTATACGGCACATACTCTCCTCTGGAGATTGTAAATGGCTGAAGTATGAGGAACAGAGGCAGCTCTTTCCTGTAGGAATCAAAGCTCACATGTGGACAACATTAAAGAAATTGTGCCCTCCAGGTAAATCCAGCCTGAGAATGTTCATTATAAAAGGCCATCCCATCTGCTTCACTATAAATTGTGCGAGGTCCTTATGTGGTAACTGGATGGAAATATGACAAAACTGTGTCATAAGAAATAATGACATATTAAGACTCAGAATCTAAGCATGTCGGAGAATGCATGGAGCTCTGACTGTTCGAAAGAAGAATCAGGCTTTAGGTTGTGACCCATCCGTCTTTATTCTGCCCGCTGCAGGCACCGATATCTTCACACCTACATTTTGTGAATTCAGAGGGAGTGCAATTGTTAGCACAGAGGCCTTCGGTGTCTGTTTGGGGTCACTTTCCAGGCTCGCCCCAGGGTCGTGAAGATATTAGGGAGCATGATACAGTGTGCCTGTCATATTCAGTGCCGCAGCTGCAGTGCTGAGGCTTCCTGGGCCGGGCTGTGCACGTCCACAATTCACAGCTCCAGTGCGACTGCTGCAATGAGACAAGACGTTGCTGCATCTGTGCCAAGTCCTCACACAACCACTTGCTCCCTCTCAGGGAAGAGCATCTGCAGCCTGGCTGCCGCTTCCCGACTTGCCCGGGTCATCCCCCAGACTACGTCATTACAGAGGACATCAGGCTGCACTCTCCATAAATTAAATCTGGGACTGAATTTACACAGGGAGAGACAATCCGAGTTTAACCCTCCAGGCACGGATAAGATAATCAGATATAGTCGCAGCTACAGCTTGTTTATGTTTTTCAGCTCCATTTGCGCTGATCCTTTTCAAACCGAGCATCAATCACCCACGCTGCAACTTCCACAGCAGGTTCGATCATGTTGTGATCACATCTGCGTGCTGACTTTTGCACAAAGATATTAATGTCATTTCCTGTTTCCTTTCTGCTCCGTCCTCTCTCTCACATTGCTTGGGTGAGAATTGGTATTCTGAAAGCTCATGCATTTAATAATTCACCATTGATATATATTGATTTACTATCACAGGGACCGAGGCCTGACCTCTTTAGTGAAGCATGGTCTACTTCAATAGCCACCCAGGCTCCTCCCTTTCCTGTCGGCTCCTCCATTTGACCCTGAAATTTACAGACAAGTGGAAACAGAACACGGTCTCCCTTATTCATGAACAGTCTCCATTTATCTTAACTCCGCCATGACAGACGTCTGCTGACCTACGCATTTAGAATCATGTGCAGATCTAATAAAGTGGAATCACGTTGACTATAATGTGAAGAGAGCAGATTTCCAGGTCTTTCCTGAATTATAACATCAGATAGTCACAACGAAGAGTATTAAAGGGACATTTTAACAACTTCTTTTGACTAATAAAGAGCCCCCTGCTGGTCGGACTAATATAAAAAAAAAAAAAAAATCTCCTTTTCATGCAAGAGCACATTAACCCCCACCCACCCCCCCAAGCAGACTGTGAAATTGAGCAAAAGCATTTCCATCGCGGTGGTGCAGCCCATATTCAGAGGATGGGGGGGTGGTGGGGGGGGGGGGGGGGGGGGGGGGGCAGGAAAAGTTTGTTCACAGAGACCCCAAAGTCCACATGACGTAGCTGACACTTCTCACTCCAGCTGTCACCATTAACGTGACATTATTCTGATTTCCTTCTTGATGTTTTTTTTTTTTTTTTTTTTACTCCTCCTCCTCCTCCTCCCCTCCCCAACAAGAACACAGACGACCGTGCGTTTTTTTTTTTTGTTTTTGTTTTTTTTTTTTCCCACCTCCAGCCTCAAGAGTTGCTGTAAAACCCTCCCGGCATCCGTGTTGAACCCGCCGACCATTTATAGCCTGGCCCTGACAAACAATCTTATTATGAGATTTAAACTTTGCCTCGGCTAGACAGGAGGATCAACACGCGCTCCTCCCCGCACTTCTTCCCCGCAGATCGAGTCCCTCCCTGCCGCCCTGCCGTCCTCTGGCTGTGCTTAAACGCCTCTGTCAGCTCTCGGTGTGACACCAACAGCCGATCGGGGCTCCGGGTCCGTTCAGCTCAGCCCCGAATTCACTCACTCACCGCTAAATGGATCTTTGAGTCGCTCCCTCGACGCAGCCAGCCGCCGCTCTGCGCGCCTCCAAGAAAGCAAAACAGAAAACTGGGATTCTTTCTTTCATTACGATTACTTTTGTTTTTGTTTTTGAATGACAGAAATAAAACAACCCTCGAGTCTATTTGAAAATGCCTTGTGCCGGTGGTGACATACAGTGAGCAGCCAGCTCCGTACCGGGAAGAGGCTCTTGCTCCGCGGTCGTCGGGCAGGTAAGCCGGCACGGAGAGGCTGGATTTTACCCCTTTACACCTGCACTTTGTGTCTTTTTTGCCTGTGAATCTTTACATGTGACGGTTTAAGGAGAGGTGAAACATTGAATCATGTCGTTCGACTATTGTGCTTCTATTAAAAAAAAATTAATAAAAAAAAAAAAAAAAAAAAAAAATCTGTCATAACTAAGTGGATGGAAATGATAAGAAACGCCGGCTGAACTTGCAGAAGTGGCTGATTTTGGCTGCTGTTTGTGTGCAAGCTGATGCGGGACGTGAGGGCACTTTTATCGGCTCGACTGTGTGCATGAATGCATGTGTGTTTGTGTGTTTGTGCGTGCAAGCGGTGTTTTTCAAGTTTATCAGCCCGGATGTTCCCCTAGCTCAACAGCAGTGCATTAAATTAAATGACACGTCTGCCGGGCCGTGCCGTGCTCAAAGCCTCCACCTGATCCGGCTCCGGTGAAAGTATCCGGTGAAAGTCTTAACACCGCCCGCCCGGGAGGTGCCTCCAGCACCACGGACAGCTCCCCGCCGCCCGGCTACACCGACAGCGGCTCAACTTTTCAGCTCCACGTTCAAAACCGAACACTGTGAGCAAGAGATGGCATTCCTCCATTCAGAAAAAACAAACAAACAAAACAGGAATTAAAGACAAATTAGGCCTCCTCAGCCTACACAGTCTGAAAATGACTGGCAGTGTAGCCAAACTGCCCATCACAGGATTCCCCTCCGCCACAATCACAGCAGTTTAAAAGCAGAACCAGTGAACAGTCAGTGCTTTGCATGGCCAGAAACTATTATGTTGTGTGATCACGCCGGCTTGTGCTTACAGTAAAGTGGCCCTTTGCAGTCTCACTCAGATTAGCTGATTTGCTGTGTGTCATCCATCTGTTTGGGAAATGCATACCACAAACCGCATGCTAGACACGCTGCTTCATTCAAGCAGCGCAGAGCTTCATATGGACTGATCTGACCCTTTTTTTTTTTTTTGTTTTTGTTTTTGTTTTGTTCAGTGCAGAGCTAATTTTTCAAATATGTTTCAGCCAGCTTTGAGGTGTTTCACACAAATGATGGTTCTCCGAATGCTCTGTGAGAGGAAGAGGAGGAGTTGTTGGACGGGTGGGTGGAAGGGAGAGAGATTGTGGTGGTGGTGGTGGTGGTGGCGGTGGCAGCCTGTAGCCAAAAAGCATAGGGGCTGAAAAATGTTGAGACACTGCCAGGTTTATATAACCTACACCCGCGGTCACAGGCAAAGAAATGACAAAAAGCCGACAGGAACTGTTCTGTGGCTTTCCACTCAGCTGCACTATGGACGTTAAGTGTGGCAGTGCTGTATCATCTCTGTCCTCTGCTAAATAACGTCTTACTGCCTTAGTGACATTTACAATGGAAAAGCATTTAAAATGTAAAAATACCTGCCTTCTGCTGCCACACCGCATATATTTTGTTAATTGGCAGATGTTGCACTCTTTTCAGTCAAATTCAGAAATAAGAGGAGCCTCAGCCTTTTGCCGTCGGTGTGAATCACTATCTTCCAACTTTCAATGTCTACAGTTATGACTGTTTCAAAACATCCTCGCTCTGCTACTGCTGCTAAAGCTGTCTCTTGCATTAGCCTTCACATCTCCCTCTTCCTGTCCCCATCTCCCTTATCTTGATTATGCAGCTGGATGATTGAGTCAGCTTTTTTGTATGCAAGTTGCCTTAGCTTGGTTCTTTGTGGAGGAGTGGGTGAGCGAGAGCGAACGAGAGGGAGAGATCGTGCCGGGGATACTGACAGAGAATTACAGCTTCTTATGACGGTGAGGAGTGGAAAAGATGAGGCCGCCATGTATGATAAATTGCTGTTTGAAAGAGACAGATATCCTGAGGGGACAGGGGTTTTGGAAATGTGACCAACCTTTCTAAATGGAAATGGCAGAGCACATTACAGTTTTCCACAGCTCTGTACTGTATACGATTTAAATTGAAGCATCCAAAAGTCTTTGGTGCCAAGTTTCTCTGATAAAAAACACTTGTGTCCTGACTTGAGAGAGATTGCAACTCATTCACTCACCATGTATACACTTTCATGTAGGCCTAGGGACAAAACGCGATATAGTTTCCAGCACACAAAACCCTTAAATTGAAACAGGGGCATCATCAGATATCGTTGCTCTATTATTCTTTCTTGTTGCTTCCTACTACAAACTGAGACATAAAATGGTCTCTTTACCTCTCCTGCATCAGCAATACAGGACAGATAGTAGAAAATGCTAATGGGTGAATATGGATGTGTTTAGGATTAATTAGAACTTGAAATAAAAGGCCAGAAAAGAGCAGAAACAGTGACATGACGTATAAATATGTTTATTTTCACACGCTAACGTCATGCCGTTGACAAGTTAGGTTTGGCCAAACTGCACGATCCAGTGGCAATGCCCTGGTTGTATGGTTAACAATGTGCAAAGTGTAATCAAAGGGACCAGTCAGGGTTTTGCAGACAGAGCTGCGAAACATATGGCACAACAGCATGCCGTATTTCAGCTGCACAGCTCTCCACGACTGTAAAAATTCCAACGGCAATATGCTGTGCTGCGAGTGGCGTGTGGCCTTTTACAAGAGCTGTTGCACCACCTCACTCTGAAGTGTCCCATGTGACACTCAGCTGCTTAAAAAAAATAAATACAAAGGAGAGAATGGGTTGGTTCTTTCTCAGTAGTGAAGAATGGGAAGGTCACGAAATTCGTCACAGGGGAGAAACAAAATGGCAAGAGAAATTTAATTTCCTCTGTAGAGCATTGTCTGGACTGCAAAAGTAAAAAAAAAAAAAGGCTCATATATCATAGTTCAGGTGCAGTCATTCACTTACTTGTGGTCATATTTTTTTCAGTAACAGCCATTCGATGCATTTACAGTCTATCCTCACCTCTCCTCTTGCTGCTGCTGCTGGGGGTCTCCATTCTTACACTGGATTAAAACTGTCATCACGAGAAACACACACCAAATGACGCTTGCATGTGATCCATCGCTACAGCTTTTAATGTTATCTCATTAATAACAGTCACACTGTTCACTGGTTTGAATTAAGATAGTGGAACTGTTTCACATCAGACACGTTCAGCTGGCAAAGCAGCTGCGAAGCACCCGCAAGAAACCGCAGATTTTTGATGAGTTCTTCATTAAAACGACATGAGTTGGTTTGTCTGCACTGTCTGCAGATGCTTGCAGCTGTTGTCATGTGACACGACTGGAAATTTAGCTGCTCAACAAGTGCCTGCTGGAGGACTGAGCTGCACTTATTAACCGCAGGTGTCGCCGACACACCCTGCTCAAAACAAATCGTTAAATGACAGAGTGTGTCAAAGAGCCGACGTGTGATATCATCAGCTTCGAAGCCATCATAAAGGAAAACCTTCATTTGTTTGATTGTTTGATTTTGAAGTCGCAGTTATGCGACTTGTTAGCAAAAGGACTCATTAGAACTGCGAGAACAGAACAGTTCGCTTTGAATCTTTATTTCTCAACATTTCAAATTCAGTTTTGCAGTAGGCAGGCTATTGAAAAGGGCTTTGTGATGAAAGGACAGGACCATCAATGACATTGTCAGAGCTGTGCCCCGGGACAAGAGACTTAAAAAGGAAAATGCTATTGACAGTAAATTAACATTCAGGAAAAAAAGGAAATCGGTTGATGATTTCCAATATCTAATAAAGGCTGTAACTCATAGATAAAAGGTGAAAACACACACACACACACACAAACACAAAAACTGCTGCAAAAACATAGCTGCCCTTCGGCTCATTTCATTTTGCTGCCGGGTTTGAAACAAGGAAGCACCTTTGCTGAGATGATATCCCCTCGAATGCATGCATGCAAGCAAAATCAAACAAACCCCCCCCAAAAAAACAAAACAACCCATATTAACACACTTGAATCAGTAGCTCATGATTTATTATCTGCATGCTGTGCTCACGTAGCTATGGCCCGGTCTCATCTAAGGAAAGAATGCTTTTTGTTTGCTCAGGGAACTTCATTCAAAGTGGCCCTTTGGATTCCAGGCGTGCTTCAAGGGGGGAACCATTTAACCATTACTGCTGCATACGTTCCCTTTTTTTTTTTTTAGCCATCCAAAGGTAGATGTTATCTATTCATATACAGTTGAGTAGAAAAGGAGATTTTGTCATACTCCCCGAAAAATCTGAGCGGGCCTGAGAAGTGAGGAGTAGCTGGAGAGAAGGTGGAATGAGTTCCTGCACCACCGACAGATTGTGGGGATCAACCCGCAGATGTAAGGATCCACTTGAGGGCGTGAATCAGTCATAATTAATTTAGAAGTGCACAAAAATTAATCCACCCGAGAGTGTCGGAACTGTTTCCGTGCAGTTTCCCCAGCCACCTGCTGGCTGCCTTATGATAGACGAAAACCTTTAGTAAACAAGAGTCACGAAATGGCAGGGCGAGGCGTATTGAACATTTCTCTGTCTCTTCTCGCCAAAGTAATTAGATGTTGTGATGCAAAAATCACCGTGGCAGTGTATCTGCAGGCACCTGCTCTACTTGATGAATACCCTGCACATAAGAGCCCATTAAAGCTGGTGATATATAACAGTTCTGTCAATGCTCACTACAGAAGCAGGATTGTGTGTGTGTGTGTGTGTGTGTGTGTGTGTGTGTGTCAGACGACGCTGACTGCTTTCAGGATATTTATGCTTATTGTAACATCAGATTGTGCCTATGATGATACTGTGACCAGTTTTCATATAGACAGAGTAAAACTCCATTACACCATAAAGGTGGGGCTGGAAGGAGCTGCGTCCAAATATTCAGGGTTGTCGTAACTCCGTGTGGCCTGAACACAACATATTTGCTCTGTGCATTGTGTGCACAAAAGCACAAAACAATACACTGCACATAAACACACACACACATTAAAAGCACTGGCATTATAACAACTCTCTTTGAGTTTATTTTATATTTATATTTATGAATATAATTCATTTCCAAACTCTATCTTCAAATTGTGGATGTTTTTTCAGCTTTATTCTTAATGCACAGCTTTTGTAAAAACTAGTTAAGGACAAAATACAACTAAATGAGTTTTTTTTTTTTTTTAATTCTTTTTCTGAGTAAATCTCTTGCCAAGCATGTGCTTGTTTTGCAAATTTTTTGACTTGAGATAAAATGCGGGCTGTGTCAAGCATCCGCTTTGGATGCAGTCGCACTCTCGAAGGTGTCAATCATGAAGTAACAGCAAAGCAAAGGCCACGTCCCCCCTCATTAACGGGGGTGGTAAAAATGGCCGTAATTATGCGTATTGTTCATTTTGTTTGGCCCAAATGCTGCCAAATGAGGAAGACAACAAAGTGCGATCTGGTGACTGCGCTCAGAGGTTTTACCTTTTGTGGTCTGACAAAGAAACTGAATAAATTGATTCAGAATTAGTCCCACAGACTCACCTCACTGATATGAAAATGAACAGACAATAGATCTTACGCTGGAGCTCCATGAGGAAAATAATGAATGATAATAGGCCATCCTGTCATTTATCCTATCCTGCCCTCAGCAAGGGGTAAAAAAAAAAAAAAAAGAAAAACCTGACACAGGTCTGCTCTTTCTGTCTTTTAGCTGGAATTAACATTTGCGTGTGAATTAAAACTGATCTTACCTGATTGTTTAAAAGAAACTGCAGGATGAAGGCCTGAGAGCTTCTCATGATCTAATTCCAACGAGCTCTGTGCGCGTGTAGCATCAGGTGAGAAGCTGCTATAATGATGTCGCTGATTTTCTTAAGCAGGAGATGTTGCTTTTATAGTATGATTTAGATTAGCGTGCTGTAGCATCTTAAAATGATTAGCTGGTGTGGTTACTCCGTCCACTGGCCATTATTTTAATGACTGAGAACCACTCTCAGGAAGTCCTTGTGCTCTGTCTGATCTATGACATGCAAAGAGGAAAACACGTGCTTACAAAGCACACGCAAATGCACCCCTCCCTTGCCGAGAAGACAGGACCCCAATCACATTAATTGGTTCCTTGGGGAAATTTAAAATCCAGAGAAGCAGGTCTGCACAGTCCAAGTGCCTGAAAGTCTTCTAAATAAGAAAAATAATTTAAAATTGTGTGCCGTCATTTCATCAAATTGAAGCGATTTTACACAACAGACTTGACATCTTGCATTTCGCTGCGAGCTGCGAGTTGTATACTTCTTGTTTGGATAATTATATTAGATTTGGGCGCAGTCACAAAGATGCAGCTGATTAGATCCTTGGTTGGTAATGCAGCATGATTAGGCAGTTTGCTGTTTCCCTCGGATTGTGAAGTTTAAAACCAGCAGCTTTTAAGGACGACAGATGCTTGGTGAATGAAGCCACTCCCATGTGCTACACTCAAGACAAGCGCCTTTCATCTTTGAAGTTAATCGCTGAAGAAAGTGACATTCAGCACAGGGTCCTACTCCCGCACGAGTAGAAACTCCAGACACAGCAGAGGATCCTCACCTGCTCAACACAACGTCTCTGTCTTTAACGCTGCCAGCATGCACCAGTGCGGCTCTGTAAACGCCTTGACCCCCCCCGCAGTAATTCTGTCCTGCTCTCTGCAGCTGCCTCTCCTCCACCCCAACACGGAAAAAATGTCTAACACCTCCAAATTCTGTTCACTGGCATTTTTTTCCAGTCCTTTGTAGTTCATCCTAAGATGCACTCAGAGAGGGATTTTTTTCAGATTGATCTTTGCAGACATTGATTCGATTTCTAATGCAGAGCACAGAAGAACTTTTAATTTGGTTTGTTTAGGTAACTCGTGTCTCCGAGTAAGAAGCTCTCGCTGTCT
The DNA here is from genome assembly GCF_900963305.1 of Echeneis naucrates. Taxonomy (NCBI): domain Eukaryota; kingdom Metazoa; phylum Chordata; class Actinopteri; order Carangiformes; family Echeneidae; genus Echeneis; species Echeneis naucrates. The sequence continues at coordinate 4,975,199 of NC_042518.1, forward strand.
GCTGGGCAGAATTGGAAATTTCCAACGATGTTTCCAACCAGCAGATCGGTCTTACTTGTCCATTTGTTGGTCACAATCCTTTCAAAGTAAAATGAGCTTTTTGGTTTGTCTAATTTGAGTACCACCCACACACACACACACACACACACACACACACACACACACACGTCTTCAAATTGCTGCACTATAAATTGTATGACATCTGGAGCAGGGATTGGTTGAGAGACCTTTGAGGAGGCTCGACAGTAGCACAGATTCGAAGAGCAGGGGGTGTGAAACTATTTGTGAAATTAGTAAAAAAAAAAAAAAATGTGTGTTTATTATTCACAGTTATTCAGTGTAGTAAACCAACACCTTTTAATATTCTATGAAGAAATAACCAAACAGCCTCGAGCTCCATCTTCAAGCGTTCATACATGGAAGGAAGACGCCCAAAATGGCAATGGCATTTTGTTGCTATTATGTCTTTTTTTTTTTGGGGGGGGGGGGTAATTTTGTATTTTTATCACTGCATGCAGAGGTTCTGATACAAAAAGTCAGTTAAAACACTGACAAAAGCCTAACAAAAAAAAAAAAAAAAATAGACACTGGTGTGCACAAAAACACGCTCACAGCCCCCCATAATCTGCGTGACAGTCGTGGTTTAAGATGAATGGCAGGGTGACAGTTCAAGGGTTTTTTTTATATCTATATATATATATTATGTTTATACTTCAACAGGCTCAGCAGTGATGACTGTAGCCAGCTGTTGCTATGTTAGTCTAAACGAGCCGACGTTAGCCTTTGTGGATTTTGCAACAGATGGCGGCTGTCGTAGTTATACAACAAACAACCTGTAATTACAAAAGTAAGAACAACTGAACCTCACTCACTTTGAATCAGCATCCCTGTCATTGAGCTGCTCAGATAAGTTTCAGGCACTTCCTCCTTTCAATTGAAAAAATACCCCTCTGTGTTATTTGCATTCTGGCTTTCGGTAATCTCTAACTTGTCCCTGTTGATCTGCATCAAATGCATCTACATGTTTATACAAAGTCTTGGCGTGTTTTCTCTCCGAGGCGGAGCGGCTGCAGACGCATCTTGCTGCCGTCATTCCACATGTTGTTGTTGTTATTTACTCTGCCTGCATTAATCTTCTCTTTGAGTTGGATGTCAGATTACAAGGCTCGCGGGGTTTGCACCGAACCCTCGGCTCTCGTGGCAGTAGCAACCGGGGCCGAGGCCATTAGCTGCAAAATGGTCTCCGGTTAAAAGAAAATTAAAATAAAAGAACTGCAATAAAAGACTTATCCTCTCAGTGTCCAAAACAACCTTCAAGAAGTCTGCCGCTCAGACTCAACTCACAGTTTTGCTGAATAATGTCTCTACTTACTCAGAATTGATTGGGGGCCCCCAGGCACTCGATTGCCCCTCATCGACTGAACAAACATTTCTTTAAGTGTACGATCATCTGAAATGAAAGCCACGAAGACGAGGAGCAATCAGATGGTCAGTCTGGGACTCATCTCCGCCTTGATGCCGTTTGAAGGTCATCCCTTAATCTTCACTCACAGGACAGCCAACCGCATTGTCGTATAAGCCCGTGATGGATGATTCAGGCGCTCCGATTACTGCCAATTTAGCCGACTCTATAGAAGCCCTACAGAGGATGTGCTGATGGCTGATCGCCGCCCCCCCCCCCAGCCCTCAAACATCCAGCTAACCCAAATAACAAGGTTACCGTGGTCAGCATCAGACAGCGTTCTTCTGATCATAGATATTTATGGACCACACCGACTGAGTTTATGACTTACTAACATTGTTAACATTGTGTGGCCGATTATTACGATCACCAAGAAGCTTTCCATCGAGGAGGCCTGAGAAAGGGAGAATAAAAAAAAAAAAAAAAAAAAAAAGAAAACCAATCCAATACGTAGTTTTTGTCATCTGAGGAAACAGCCGTGTAAAGACGGACCTCAGATTTCTTTACAATTAAAACAAGTGAATACACTTTGCTTATTTTGCTTTAAGCCTTTTTATTGTGCTTAATGTTAGCTCGTCTCAGTTATGCTACCTCACACTCCCCCGCGGCGTTTCAATGGGAAAATACTGTATAATGACCGACCACTTTATCAGTAATATTTCTCATTAGAATTTACTACGAATGGATTTTTGAGTTACAATTCACTGATAAAATATAACGCACTGCTCAGATGAGCCCACATTTTTAAAGTAGTTCAAATTATCCAGAATTTGTATCTTTTCTTTTAGATTGATTTTTTTATTATGATTATTAATCTGTAATATTTTCAATGCAGGCCTTCAACTTCTAATGGAGTATGTCCACAGTATGTCATTGCTGCATTTACAAACCACTCTTTTCCTGTAAACTCCGTCAGCTACATTGTGGCAATGTAGACTTAATGCTCATTCAGAATGAAGAACAATTCCACCAAAGTGACTGTGAGTGATGATTTTTACTTCCTGCAGCAACAGCCTCTTGACTCCATATGCGGCTGCGGTAAAAGAAGGCTTTCATCTCACAACGATCCCAGCATCTGTTTTCACTAAGGCAGCTCTGCATCTCTGCATTGTGAAAGGCGACAGGGAAATAAAACTCCAACTCCCCACTTTAGATTCTTTAACACTTCTGTTATAATGGGATCATCAAAAATCTTGCAGATGAAATTTGAACAAAGACGTAAACGCAAAACAAAGGAACTAACCACTTCAGCTCTACTTTGGAGCAGGGACGAAAAAAAATAAAAAAAATAATAAAAATAAATACAATTACCCCAAATCAAGCTGCGCTGAAAAACTTAAAAGATGGCCTGAAAAGGGCAGGGTGTAAATAATAGGGGGACTTGCCTCATCAATAACTTCATCCTCCATATGTCCAGCCTTTTCAAATCGCAGACGACCTTGTTTGCTGTGCTGTGGGGGGATTAAAGGTGAGTTTTGTGGGAGAAATAATTAAGAGGAACATCTTTTGATAGCTATCGACTCACAGAATGTGCAAGCTGCCAAAATACCTAATGCACCTCTAGATCTCGACTTAAAAGCCTTTAAGCACCTCTGTCAAGATGGTGTATAGCTTTTAAGTTTTGGCAAGCCGGCAGACTTGCTTGCCTAAGCACATGTGTCTTGTCATGATTAAAGAGTGCAACATGTTCCAGACTGGATCCTCGCTGTGGCTCTGCACCGGCTAGAGCGCGGTTTGTTCATTTTCAATCAATAATGCTGACTAAATCCACAGACTGTCAGGGAGAAAGTGAAGACAGGACATTGTTACCATAGAAACTGCTACCAAACTTGGAGCAAACGTACGAGCATCTACTTATACGAGAAGTGTGCCAGTGTTCACACCACCCAGCAGACCACAGTGTACCATAACACTCACACTGGAGAGCGTCACTGCATACTTGACTTGCTGTTCACCGGCACTGTCAGACGGTTTTAATATCATGCAAATTATTCAAAGAGCATGATCTACTGAAGTCTTGTGAAGGCCTTGAGTAAGTGCTTCACAAAATGACTTGCATAAGAGAACTTGAAACAACTAAAACGACAAATTAATTAGAGTAACAGTGTTTGTGAAGAACCCCACTGTGTTACTTGCACTTCAATTTTTATGACTGATTAAACAATGCGGCTCATTTTTCTTTTCTTTTTTTCAAGTAAACGTGTCCTTTGCGGAGGGGACTGATTGCAGAGCAGCAAAATCGAAAGCAGGAACGCTGAACTTTGATAGCAATAACTGAACCGAGTCACATCAACTGGAAAAAAATTGCTATGTTTGGTCTGCCCAGAGCAATGAAGTCAGTTCTGTGCTCTGCCAAGTTTTGAGAGTGCTGTTACCAAATACTACAGATCGGATGCAAGACCTTTCTTGGCAGCTTCCTTGTTGCTTACAGCAGCAAATCAGATACATATCAATATTTACCTGGATGACTGCCATCCTGTGAGCCGATGTCTCTTAACAACAGCTAGATGAATAAAGTCTTCTGAATATAACTTTTTTTTTTTTTTTTTTTTTCCCTTTCCCCCGCAGCTGATGAAATCACACTCGGAGCATCGCAGTAGAGCGGGCACTTTTGCAAGCCTACTTTTTAAAATGATGATTATAAAGGCCGACAGCTGGCGAGAAAAGTGGTCCGTCCCCAGCTGCAGCGCATCAATCTGACACTCCACCTGTTGTCTCTTCACTCACGCCCTCCATTGCTCATTAAACAGTGCTGCCTTTCAGGCCGAATCAGCTCAGCCTGGTGATCACCCACTGTGAGCCCAGAGCACAGAGAGAGGAGGGATCTTGGGTGCCAGATTGTCAGGCCTGTGAGGTGTTATTCTTCAAATAAATATGGAGATTATGTGCAAAGCCTGTGCGCCAGTTATGCCTCCCCACTTTCGTCAGGAAAACCACTTGCAATTCTGTGCGAACGTTTTCGCTCAGGGAATAAAACGTACAGTTAGCGCCTCTTGCGATTTGATGAATACATGTAATATAAAATGAACCAAGTCCAGAGAGGAGCACACAGTTTGGCTGTTTCAACAAACCGGGAAATGTCTTTTGGCTTCTGCACACCCACCGCTAGAGCCTCGTGAATCAAGACCTTCGGGAAAATAATTGTTTTGTATTTGACGACAGACTCTGGCCTTTCAATGGGCACATAAAGCTGATTTCACACACACATTCTCTCATCGGTTTCTGTAGGCACATCCCGTGCCGCTCCGTGTGGTGCCTTGTTAGAATAAAATACTCAGATTTTGTCCCATGTTGTTGCTGAGAACTGGATTTATGTCAGTTGGTGTTCAAAGTGCTTGTCTCCCAAGAAGAAATTGGCCGGTCTTCCTGATTGAGCCTGTAAAAGCCTTTAGCACCTGCTAGAACACTGAATATTCAAGCGTGTGCCATGTTTTTCTGGCTCTCAGACGAGCTTCCTGGTTTCAACGTCTGGGGTTAAAGACTTTAAGAGCCAAAGACAGATCACTATGAATGCTTACACGGCTGTTTACATATTAGTAAGTCAATTTTAAAAATGTACTTGTTCTAATGCTGGGAGTCGGCCTCTCTGCGCAGTTTGGCTGCGAGCTCTCAGCCAGTGATGGCGCAACACAAACACACTCGTGTGTGGACGCCATGTATGATGTATCTGGGAAGACGGTGAGGTATTGCAGTACCAAAAACCTCATTAAACATCTCAGAATAAGTCACGACACAGAGGAGGATGTTGTTATCATGAGGCGATCCGAAGAGGAGAAAGAGTGTGCAACTTTTTCTTCTCGTACAGCAGTTCTTCATAATTTAACAGTAACGCACGAGTAATCTGAGGTCTTGTGTTCATTATGAAGCTGCAACTTCAAACAAAATAGCAGCTACCCTTTCTAAACATATAAATACACATTTTTTTTTTTTTTATCTAAAGTGCCAGTATTGCATCAGCATCGACAATACCAGCCTCAATTTTTCTTGGTATCAGATCGGAAATGGAATCAGTAGAATCCCCAACAACAAGGCGAGCATGTCGGATCAGCCAAAACAAGATTTGTGTTCGTGTGAAATTACTCTTTAAAGCGATTCTTGGCTAAGGGGATTGTTAGAGGTAACCTCAGCGTCCTCTGGACTTTGACATAAAATCACCACCTGTTTAATGGTAGTGATGTTGTGCAACTCAGATCAAAAGCTGAGGAAGAAACAGTTGGAAGTAAATTATTACCATCCGGCAGTTTTTGTTTAGTAATTTTCAGCAGCTATATAATAACAGAGGCGTCTCTCCATTGTGATTTCAGCAAATTGATTTTTCCCCATGCACAAGATGATTTAGCGTTGCTGTTCAGGCATGCTTTCAGAGGACAGACCGAACAAACACGCAGGAAAAATGAATTCAAAGTAACACAGCTGCTAAAAAATCAAGAAGGAGATGGAGGGGAAAAAGAACGCAAAACAAACAAACAAAAACAACAACAACAACAACAAAAAAAAGTGTTGATCAAATAAATAAATGCAAATATGAATGTAAGAATGAAAAACTTAATGCAAATGTGACATGAAATATAAAACTATTGCTGACAGCAATATTGTTGGTTAAGAAAAAAAGAAATTGACAACTCTCTGTGACATGTCTGAATTTAGGTGCTGTCCGCCTACTTGAGGAAGAAAAAAAAAAAAAAAGAAAAAGGAGGTGCCAACCATGTTCACATTTACAGACAGCGTCCAAAAAAGAAGACGAAACGGAGGTGTGTTCGCATCTATTGTGATCTGTCATTCTGGAAAAGTGGCCTGCTGATTGGCTAACTGGCCTGTTGTTGCTACACCTACTGTAGAGAGAGACGCATGAGAGGGAGGGAAAAAAAAAACAAAAAAACTGCACCTCGAATGTTTTTAGGAGCCATAAATACAGTCTAAAAAAAAAAAAACGAGAAGCGTGCACAGTACGGCTTCTTTAAACATTCATTGCATTTATAATGTAAAGGATATCAATATAATGGATCATTAAATTGATTACGGACTGCACTAGTTGAGGCGTTTGCTGTTTGTTTGTGTGTATGGTTTGGTTATTAAGTGTGTTCCCAGTTGCATGTGTTTGTCTTGCTAATGCATGTCGCCGTCAAAGTTGAAATTACCCTCCACGCTTCCACCCATGGATTGGCTAAACCCCCAGCACATACTGCGCCATAGTGGAACGTAAGCGATCATTACAGGTCCTCACCTCGCCATTTTCTGCCCGTTGAGCGTTTGCCTAGAATATTACGATTGAATGAAGAGGCCGAGACATTGTCAACCCTTTCAATTGTGGGTACGTGTTTGGAAAAACTATTCGCAGTGTGCCGGTACTAAAGTACTAAACTGAGTAGTCTGCAGTCACACGTGGAATAATAATCTTGCAAGTGAGGCTTTTTTTTTTTTTTTTCCCCACCAAGACTTGTGGCTTCATTTAAATGTTGTCTATAACAACAACTAAATCAAGAACATGTTAAAAAAAAATTAATTATGGGTTTTCAGTGATCAAAGTGCTATTCATAGAGCTTCATAGAATCAGGGCATGAAAATAACATGCACAAAAAGGATGAGTCAGAGCACTCAGCTCATTATTAGTGCTGGGCGACAATAAAAATTTTTCAATTGCACTTAATTTGCATGAATGTCTGCAATTAATTGTATTGTTGAGCGCAAAATCCAATATTTGAAGAGATTTCAAATGAAAATCTTCAGGTAAGAGTTCAGTACATTTCTCTATTTTTCTGTCCCCGGCCGTCTTAGGTCCGCTCCAAATGCTCTCATTGGTTGAGACGCATGATGGCGCCCCTCCCAGGCCAGTAGTGATTTAATGACCTGTCCATCCTGTGACTCACAGTTTTTCTGTTTCAAAATAATATCATAATAATAATCCTAAAAAACTGCATTAATAAGCGATAAAATTGTTGTTGACATCAATTAATGAATGTGTTAACATGATATTAACCTGTTAACTTGCTCATCCATATATATATATATATATATATATATGTGAGCCAAGCAAGCAAGTGAGCCAAGCTATATATATATATATATATATATATATATATATATATATATATATATATATATATATATATATAGCTTGGCTCACTTGCTTGTTGGGGATTTACATCAGAGAATCAGAGCAGATAAAAGTGTTCTTGCTTTCCTGGTAGAAAATATGTACAGTAGGTGCTCATAGACAATCAAAGCAGAACATGCTGTTTTCATCTCCTTTCTCTGACTTAGAACTTGAACTGTTCGTCGTGGATTTGATGCAGGGAAGAGAAGCACCCCATGACCTGGGAGTGATGAATACCAGGACGTGCGCTCTCCCCCCCAGAGGTCACCTCTCCATGGGAACAGACTATAACTAGATGAAGTCAGGAGCAGGAAGAGAAAATCTTTAAAGCGCACATACAGCACACTATATGACAGTCCTGCAGATCTGTTCACCTTCAGGGAGTATGATAAGTGTTTAAGGGAATATCAGTAAAAGATGTCTGCTGGGCTTCAACTAATAGTTTTACAGTCTGACTGCAAGTGCCTTGCACCATTAAAATAGATGAACACCACTCAGGCACTTCAAAGTCCTCCCAGTGCTTCAAGGGGTGGTGTATGAATTGCAGGAATGAGCCTGCGTAGTGAATATTATTTCAGTATATGCCATATTATTTTCGAGGACAGGGCCTCGCCTGAGGACCAGCCCTGAGGGTGTGCCCACTCAGACTTCAGTCCAATCTGCCTCGAGCTCAGTCCCTCCGTGCCCTCTGCACTCTACCTGCAGTCCTTCCTCCAGGGACATTTTCAAAGAGCTATATCTGTTGTCATTGTGGTGCTATAGTGTTAACTTCGTGATAAAATAGTTATGGAAGTCTTTTTTTTTTTTTTTAAATTACGTTTTCTGAACACTACAAATAGCAATTACTTATCTTCCAAATCAAACTGAGCCATTTAATTGTAATAAGGCTCCACATAAATTTGCGTTGAACAACTAAACCTATTCACATGGGAGTTAAAAGGCTTTGCATTAATCAGCAGTAAATTAAACTTTCCCACCCTAATTATGCATCCAGTAATACTATTACTGATTTAATTAATGGGAACAAACATTCTCCTGGAAGGTGTTTGAGTTTGAGACAAACCTACAATAGCATGTAACGCCAAAATAGCTTTAGTATAATTTCATTAATCACACATTAAAAAGGAAAAAAGAGAGAAAAAAAAGGTTGAAATTTCAATTAAGTTTCTTTGATAGTCTTTGATGATATGAGCCTGATTAAAAAGTATAATCCATTTTCACCAGCGTATAAATCTACATCAGAGAAAGCGGATATGACCACGAGTAGACGTGTCGTCTGTAGTGAATGTTGGGTCCTGCATCCTGTTATTAGAAGTTCAGGCTTGACTAACTGTACCCTTTTTCTGTTTAATTTGATTTGCACAGTTAAATGCTTATGCACAGTGTTACTGTGTCACTGTGCTTTTAATTAAATCTCTTAGCCGTTTCACTTTTAATTATTCTTGCATTTAAAGGATTTTCTGATCAGATCTGATTATATATATATATAAATATATGTGTGGAGAAGTGTAGCACCGCCTGTAACTAAAAACTGGATCTCCATCCAGCAATCTATAAGTAACATCACTATATTAAGACTTCTGACTAAAGTAAACTCATCTACTCTGTAATTTTGGTGAACTCATAATTCAAAGCATAATTATCTGTTCACATTCATTACAGCTCTGTGAGAAACCTGCTGGACAGAGGGGAGGAAAAAAAAAAAAAAAAAAAAAAAGTACAGCGATACATTAATCTTTAATGTCAACCGTGTTTAAAGTGATGACACAGTGCAGTTTTCCATCATACAAAGAGCACAGGATGTTCGAGTCGTTAAAAATGAAATATAGCCCAAAGTGTGTCGTCCACTGGTGGCCGGTGTGTACATCAAAGCTTTTAAAGTTTTTGCGTCCGAGTACATCAGCGGGGAAAAGCTGAGTTTGGATGGCCGATCTTTGCCCTCATCCCTGCAACTCGAGGTACATTAGAGACAATTTTGCTTTGGATGCTATTTTTTTTTTATATGTTGATTAAACATTAAACTTCCTCAGAATGATTTTGATACCCTTTGTCGAAGCTTTTATCAGATGTTTTTGTTATATATTTTTTATTTTTTTTTTTTTACAGTGGCCCATCCTTTATAGTCTATAGACAAAATTGCTTCATCAAAATCTTCACCAACGAGGCGTTTTTCTGAGGTTTCCCCGCTCACAATGTCTTAAGTCGACTGAAGAGATCAGTTAGTGTCATCTTCTTTTGACTAAATATAGACACTGACTGCTGCAAATGGTCTCAGAGGGCCTAAAGGGTCTATCTGGGCTGGAAGGGAAAGATTAACGATTCAGTCGCCCATGTTGTCTCTTTCCTTACGCACTAACGAAGCTAATGCTACGTTTTGATCATGACGCTGTTTACATCTTTCGTTCATAAATTTTACATGAAGTCATAAAAGGCATCTGTAATCCCTCTGAACTATGATAAGATTAAGCACTTTTGTTTTGCAATCTTGAGTTCATTACGACCCTCAAATCCTCAAATCAGTTTTCACTATCGAATCAGAAAAACTCCAGCTGGTAACGTCTGCATTTCATTTTTCTACTCAGTTTAGCTTTACTTTAGACATCCCCCGATCAATTTCACATCCTCGACTGAATAAATCTTCAATAACAGACCCTCTTCACTCTCCTTATCTGTCTGTAATGAGCCCGCTGTCTTCCTCTGCGGCAACCTGAACGTACCCTGCCATGAAACATTTGCATTAATGTGCATCACAAACCATGAAAGGTTCTGACCACCCGGGATTTCACGGTGACCCGTCGTCGTCCCATGTCACCATGATGTGTTCAGTCTGGGGGACTTTGTCACACATCACGCCCCGTTTTCACCCTCCAGCTTCCTTCTGTGGACTACCAAACCGAAACAAAGTGTCACAATATGTAAAAAGTAAAATTAGAATAATAATTATTAACACATTAATACATTTTTTTTTTCCTACAGCAGTTCCTAGGACAAAAATTTATGGATTCTTCTCAGCTTCCTGTGTGAGAATTATCACCTGCCGCCGGCCTCCGGTGATTCTCATAATGGCGCCGTATCCAGTAATTACTCAAGTTAAACTGTAGCGCTAGAGTTTTCAGCAGCTACATTTAAATGATAAGCAATTATGAAAGGATACACGGCAAGAGCTGAGCGCCTATGTGCAAAATACAATGCTGCTTTCGTACCAAAGCAAAGCGCCTTGTTCTAAAAAATGTGATTGCTGCTCTCAGGAGCTAAAACTTAAAGCACAACATAAGGAAGCAAAGCGAAGAAAATACTATAACACGATTTAATGGTCATTTTTCAATTCATTTATTCCTGCCCTAATGAAAAACGGACGCACTTTATTTTGACCAGGTTTCAGAATCTCAGCTCAGCCTACTCCGCGCGTGTCGCTCAAAGCAGTGCACTTTGTCATGCCATCCAGTGCTGCTGTCGACAAAAGAGAGGGATGGGGATTTGTCTGGTTCTATATCTTACTCATCCTAAGTTCACTCTCACAAAAAGACCTTCAGCACGTACCGTTTTGTGCGTTGTTTTTTTTTTTTTTTTTTTCATTCAATAAGTGGATTTCTGTGAAGCGTTGGACGTCTTAGCAAACTGACAAGTAGGAGAAAACAGACTCTTGTGGAATTTCATAAGTCCGAACCTGGAGAGACGCCAATGGCACCAGCTACACCGGGCCACTCTTCTCCTTTTAATGTGCTCTGGACACACAGTCATGAGCCATCGCTCCTCCCCAGCTACCCTAAAACACACACTTGCCTCCATTTCCCTATTTCTTTTGGGCCTCTATATCCTGCAGCGTATGACATTACTCCAAAACACCAGTGTTAGTTTTTAAACGGGAAATGGGAGCACTGCTCACCATTTAATACTGTTTTTATTGACAGACTGCTGGAGAACACAGGGCGAGAGACTTGGAGTGGAAACAGAGACGAAGGTGTCAGGTGCTCTGCCGGTGATACTTTGTGTTCTGATGCAATCTGTTGTTGTACTATTCTGCTGTTTTGACCCGGGAAGTATGGCTGAAATCCATAATGTAACACTTGCCACTTCCGATACCAATCCAAATGAATGCAAAACAACAAATCCATGCAGATTTACATCAGTAAACATCAATATCGACCTAAATCCTAATCAACTGGACACAATAGCAACAGTTAAAATAATAGAAAAATGAATTGCGCATCTACTTTTATAGTCAAGGTGAATCATTACAAATGTCTACTAATGCCATATAGCAAAAATCCCTAAAACTCAAGCATTTGAATTGACGGCTTTTTTTTTTTTTTTTCAAGTATTAAAAAGTAATCCAGTGATCTGTGGCAACACCCCAAAAAGGGACTAAACATGTTTGTGTCCCATGGACGTCAGTACTCCTCCCGCGGGAGCAAAAGACCGACATGGTTGTTTGAGTTGGAAGACTTGTTGCTGAAGAGATTAGCAGAACTGCTCACACATGATTAAACAGTTATTCTGGAAAAAAAAAATATGTATAGCAGGACATGTAGGGACTCTGTCAGTCAATACAGCTACCAAAGGCAGTCAATAAATAATTGCATAATAACATAAAAGCGGCACCAATATCCACATGATTATTGTTGCACCCACAGCGAGGCAGTAAAGCCATTTCGATAAAAACAAGCGCCTTATTGCGAATTTCAAGATTTACTTTCCTGCCTGATTATCGCTCAGTCTGAATTGCTCTTTACCTGAAAAACAAGTGTTCATCTGGATGTGTATTGGAACTGCCAAGCGCTTTGATTGCATGGAGTGTAGCAACCAAGGCCACACAAATGCCCTGCCACTCCTGCAAGCTGTAAGCTATCCCATGCACTCCTCTGAATTACCTGTCAGCATCGATTACAGAGACTCAGCGTGGATGGGATCTTGGATTTTCTCTCTCTCAGAATTAAGATAAGCTCCTGCCTGCCTGTTTGAGATGCCCCTTGTTGACCCACCTGTGGACTGTGATGCGAGATGTGTGTTCGTTCCGCTGTGACCATATTATCCTCCACCCCCACGTGCGCACAAACTGGCGGACATGCACTCGAGCCAGGCTGGCAGCACTCACTGTCCTCATTTGTTCATTTCTGCCCGTCGCCCTCCGCCCCCTTGTCCCTCCTCTCACCTTTGTTTTCGGTCCTTGTTTTAGTTCTCTCTTCTCTAACCCTTCCTGCTAAGCTATCTGTCTGTTCCCATTCACCTCATCACTCTCAGCACACCTCGGTGGCAGCGAATTCCACGGCGAACGTCCCATTTCAGCTGTTATTCAAGCAGAAACAAAATATTCTGCTCATTTAGCTTGTGAAATTGGAATATATATACATTTAAATGGGCCCCTTGCCATAGGTTATGGTGCAGAAGAGAATTTCGCATTTTATGAATACAATTGATGTCTGTCTGCACGAAAAAATATGTCTCTTTTCTGCGAAAATCTAACGAGGCAACTCTTTTTGATATCTAAAACACCTCAGTTGGCTCATAAGGTTACTTTTACGTTGCTTATACACTATGTTCTTGATCTGATGACATTGTCTGTCTGTGCTGACAAAACCAATTCAAATAACCGCAGGAAAAATGGGACTATTTCGTTGTATGACAGAGAGCATCCACCGTTTAGGGAACCACTTGTGCCTAATGGGTGGCCTGGCGTGTGACCGATGCACGTACAGATGGAAGTACTTCAGACAGTGGCTGGGGGGGTGTAAACATGGATATTTTCTGTTTCTGCAATATACAGATGTCCCCAAAACACCTTTTTTTTTTTTTTAAGAGGCAAGCTGGTCAGTTAGTTACCGCAGAAAGCACAACTGTGCCTGTCCAGACAATCATGCAACAACACCCATGTTTGTTTGTTTGTTTTTTTTTTAATTACCATTAAAGTTAAAGAACGATAAGCAGGTACATTAAAGTCCCTGGTGGACGATAATTAAAACATCAGATCAGTGCAGAGCGATGATCACTTTCGTTTCTAAAAAGTTAGCATGCTTCCTGCTTCCTCCTCTGCCCTTGACGGACAAAAGTAATGATGACCACAGGCTTTTATTACTCGTTCAACATGTGCCGTTACCGTGCTTTTGTTTCACAAGCAGGCTGTGCTGTCGGAAAGCTTCTGCTTGTCAGCGCCAGAATCCAATTGAATCCTGAATTCACACTGACCTACGGCAAAGACTAACGTCGTGCTGTCTGGACGGTGATTTGCAAAGAAAACTGTACAAACTGATGATGGGAAGCATCTAATGAGGATCGCATCAAAACGCATTGAAATCCTGGCCGATGAAAACAAACTGAAAATGTATGCCCCGAAATTTGTAATTGCATTTGTCTACATTTCTCACACACACGTAATTGAGTTTCAAATATTGAAGTTTCAAAAACATTATTGCTGTTTCAGACAACCTGTTAAAATTTTCTGAATTATCAACATTAGCAGGAAGCAGACTTTCCTGAGCTTGCGTGTGATCTCTAGCAATAGAGATAGTTTCTAATAGGCAGAACGCCTCCATCAAGATGGAAATAGATTCAAGTACCATAATTCTACACTTAGCATGCATGACTTTTTTTTCTTTATTGCAAGCCAACGTAAAGATCCCTGTGCTGTAATTCAGGCAAACTATTTATGAGTCATTCAAGCCTGTTTACCATTCATCATCAATGTAGGCGCTCGGCACTGTGCAGCAATATGACACTGTAGTTAGGGTTGAGTTCTCGAGTTTTGAAAGGAAGTTTTTCATTTTTATGGATTCTTATTGGACTTTGTAATTCCCCAGGAAAATGATATGCGGCTGTGGTGTTCCCTAAACCCACACAAGAGGTTACATCAGGAGAGAGAAGCCGGCCCTTAAGCAAATGCTTTCCATATTTTCAAGCTTAATGTTAAGTTGATGAGAGTCTCATAGAAGGGAGTCTGGGATCCGATATAATTTCAGCAGAGGGCTGATTAGGCTCTAAATGATGTGCAGACTTTTCCATATGTCTTGTTAAGTGGATACCAGGAAAATATATTTTCAGGTTACTCCTGAGGGATTTTACTTTTTGCCAACAGAGAAATAAGATGTAGCCCTCTACAGTAAATACATTTTCATCCGGATTAACAGGTGACATTTTTGGGCATATGTGTTCAAAGATTAACTGAAAAAAAGTCTCATGAATCATCCGGAAGATTCACTGTAAAAAAAAAAAAAAAAAAAAATCAGGGGATGAAAAAAATCCTGAACTCATGATTAGATAAGCACAGAAGACACGAGCTATTTCAGTTCAGCTTCGTTCATATCTATCTTCCTGTGAGAAGATGTCAACCATTTACACTTTTTGTTTTGGTCATTTTCTGTCTTTATATTCTGACAGGACGGTGGAGAGACACAGAAAGTGGGACAGAGATGATTCACTATGCATCATTCGCATCAGCAAAAAAAAAAAAACAAAAAAAAAAAAAACAAAAACCCAAAAACACTTACGTTTGGTCAAAACAATAAAAAGCACAGTCAGTCAGTCATAAGATTTCAACCCTCTCATCAAGCAGGCTACACAAGTCCGTATCCAGACGTGACAGTGAGTCAGGCCCTCACATCTACGCTGCTGGCCTTTATCAGCCTGTCTCAAACATGGCAGAGTAATTGTGTCCTCGTCACGACATTTTGTAATTGTG
Source organism: Echeneis naucrates (assembly GCF_900963305.1). NCBI lineage: Eukaryota > Metazoa > Chordata > Actinopteri > Carangiformes > Echeneidae > Echeneis > Echeneis naucrates. The sequence goes on from NC_042518.1 coordinate 4,990,427, forward strand.
TTTACAGTTCCTAATCCCCCCAGGTAATCCCATCGACTTCACTGCAGCATCCACTTCCCTGGTTGAGCTTTCCCGAACAGCTGTCTTCAATTCATTCAACTTCCGGACAGTTGGGGTAGATATGACTTCATTAGCCTGCCGCGATGCGGTCGACAACTTTTCACTGGCTTTTTTTCCACGGGCTGAATTGCCGTGCCCACATGAAGCCATGAAGACTTGCGAGTCTTGTAATTGACTTCATTTGGTGATGATCATTGTCCCCATTAGTGCCATTTTGTATGCGTTGATGTAGACATTGCCTCCTCCTCTCCCCCTTGGAAATGAACAATTATCTTCCATAAATTGATTTTCGCCACACACCAGGATGCACATCAAACCCATGCTCATAAAACTTCTCTGTCAAGAGCTCTTTTCTCACACTTTTTGTCACAACACACACTTACTGCAACACTGGGTTTTTGGGAAAAATACAAATCTAGTGTACTACAATTCGGAGCTTAATCCTTTTCGGTGTCTTTGCCTCTAAGCCCACAGATATATTATTTGTCATGCTCAGAATATGCTCTGTGTGGTTGTACATAATACTGCTGAATGATACTCGAGCGGCTATCGTCGTCAGCTGATTCTCAGAACTGCTTTGGGGCGCATCCCACCCAGAGGGCGACACGAGTTCCTGAATGCCGTCACTGATCTGATGATACAACGCTGACTCTGAGGGCCGGTGTGAGCTGTACAGAAAGGAATTTATAGTCCAGTCTCACTGCAATTAAAAAAAGGATGTCCAAGCCTTAAACAGCTAATGCTTGACCATGTCACAATTTTCTGCATTGACACAGGTTGAACTTTGTCATGCGTCCTTTTGAGACCATCAAAAGTCTCCATGATAGCCATTTTCTAGCATTAGGGCTAGAAAAGAGTTGGCTTGATCATTGGATTGATTTAACTAAATAGTAGACAAGAGCATTTAAAGCTCACTAACTAAGATGTAATAACTGATTTTGTTCGCTTTTGGCTAAGTCATGCTACATGTTAGTGCTAAGCTAAGCTTCAGATTTGTCATACAGCCATAATACTTCATTGAACTCAGCTAAGAATGGTGGTCTGATAGGCCTTTTTCTTCATTTTTGACACAGGGGCAGAGAAAAGGCATCCTTTTCGAGACTAAACAATCCAAATGAATTTCGGCGGTGTTCGGTGGAATAACATGCACCACTGTGGTAAATCCTTTATAACATGTCTTTCAGCATTGTGTCGAGGATTAGAGAGAAAATCCACAACCAGGCTAGCGCTCAATCTTTTTTACGCGTCTTCATCATCTTCAACAGCTTGAGGTTTCCTCGCATGCACAAATTTCACAAAAACTTTGAAATGGAGCCAGGCAGTATATCAAAGAGCTGCTATAGAGCATGATGCTTCCCCTTTCTGAGCTCGATGAAGCCTACCGGGGTGCTGAGCCACAGGCTGGAGGAGCTCTCTAGCGGCATAAGCTCACCAGGTGTTGTCTAAGATGCAGTTTAGACCTCAGCGTCCTCTCTCTCACTGCCTTCAGGCTGTCCAGCCTCGGCCATGAAAAAACAGCAGCTCTTTCTCACCGTTTGTTTATCCGCTCTGCCTCCGCAGAGAGTTGTACACTGACCACCACTGTCTGAGGGAATGTTTGATGGTCTTCAGCTTGAGCCTCTTAAGAAAAATAATTCACCCCTTCTTGTCAAGCTTTTCCTATTTCCACCTCCTCATTCTGCTTGTTTATAGCGCCGGTGGCTGCTCACTCTTCTTTTGTGTGTGTGTGTGTGTGTGTGTGTGTGTGTGTGTGTGTGTGTGTGTGTGTGTGCTTCAGCAAAGGTTTAGAAAGAATAATTGAAAAAGTTGAGGGGATAGGGCATCAGTCCAAATACATGTTGAGTAATGAGCCCTCAAAATGAATCAACATTGTTGTTGCTCATTAAACGGTTTCTGTTGCCACAATCATCAGGAAGATGATGCTTTATTCATCTGATATCCACAGAACGAAGTCGGTGTTTCAGAAAGATTTGGATTGAAATGATATGAAAGTGTCATGGCTACACTAATAAACGTCTTGATCACAGTAAGGGAATGACTGTAGATACCAACATTAATGTCAGCGTTTCGGCAGCTCATTCATTCGCTTGCTCTGTAGTAACGTCATCCTGTGTCCTGCCCGTCTTCGATGGAAGGTGTTAATACCAAAGTTTCACTCACTTCAAACGTAGCTCATGTGGTATTTGCTAAAACTCCCAATGCTGCTTTACTTTGGCGCTCAGCCTGTGACTACGGCAGAGCTACAGCTGATGAAACCCTCCCAGAGAATCATTTTCATTCTCGGCGTCGAGTGTCCCGAACTCGAGGATTCATCAAGGTTGTGGA